>NW_027069647.1:473343-518330 GCF_002906115.3 Quercus suber | reverse complement strand
ATTTACTTGTTTTTTTTTTTTTTTTTTTTTTTTTTTTTTTTTGGGAACAATGGTGGATGAGTGATTTGTACTCACAATAGAAATAGAGCACTCACAATATGTTAATGTGATTGGTTTTTTTTTTTTTTTGGCAACAACCTGGAACAATGGTGGAGGAGCAATGTAGAGAGTCAGACGGAGATAAACGGAGAGAGAGAGAGAGAGAGAGAGAGAGAGAGAGATTTGTGGTCCGTTTGTATACAGCCGAAAACTGAAAACACTATAGCAAAATAATTTTTAAATGTGTGAATAGTGTAGCAAAATAATTTTTAAATGTGTGAATAATGCCGTGGGACCCATTTTTAATGAAAAAATTGCTAAAAAATGGAATATGTGGATCCATGAACAATGCACGGATGCACTGTAAGAATATTAGCATTAATAAGGGTCTTTTTTTTACCGTTGAATCTACTTAAATTCAATGGCTTAAAAAATGTGTAACTCTCTAGAGTTATAGCAGGTGTAACTTGAACACATCTATATATATATATATATCAAGTTGTGTGTGATTCCTTTTAACGTGTAATAGTTGGTGGGAAAAAAACTCCCTATAATGGCAGGCCCAGAGATTCAATCAGCCAAGCAAACAATTGTAGGCAAAGATAATAGCGGTTATAAAGAGTCCCTTTTCTCTAATTACGACACAAGTCCCAAATACAAAGTTACCAAGCGATATGATGATACTTCCATGAAGCCACAAATCCAGAATAAAACCAAAAGATGTCCTAGATAGATCACTGTCATTGAATCCAATTGTCCTACAGATATTGCCTCTTTCCTATTCAGCAGGGTTTCTTAAGAGAAGAATCCCACATTGAAACTACATGAGTTTTATGACCGTAAAAGGAAGGGGGGGGGTGTTCTTTGATGACATTAAATGACAACTGAACTGCACTCTCTACAGATATTGAACAAAACAATAAAGATATCTCATTATAAGTAGAGTAGTGAATAGAAGATGACATATTCATCAATTAGCTTATTCAATAAAGAGCCTTGAAGTTCTTATAAAGAGGAATATGGTAGAGGTCAAAAGAGAATTTTTAAGGGCTTTCTTTTATGGGTTCTTGTTTTATTCTTCATTTTCTATGTGAGTCGCAAGGGTGTATGTAAGAGCAAAGGAAAATAAGAGAGATTTTTCTTTAGCTGTGAGACATACACAAAAAATATTATAATTGATTTGAGAATAGTAAAATTAATTTGGAGTTTGTTCCGTGGGTTTTCCCTTCAAGGAGAAAGGGTTTTCCACGTAAATATTTGTGTTTTTGTGTGTGATTGCTATTTGGAATTGATAATATTGGAGATAATATTATTCGGGACCCAACAAAATCAAATTTGGAATTGTAAGGATACATTTATATTTCTTTTACTACAATTTTCTTGTTGATTTTGTTTTCACTATCGGTTATGTTTTAATGGGCAACAATAATTACCGACTGATACTAGATTCACCAGGTGTATGTTAGGTCATAAATAATCCTATTCAATATATCCGTTAGTATTCAGCAAATATATATATATATATATATTCGTTAGTTTTTTTTTTTGGAAGGTAAGAGAAATGCTAGTTATGGGGCCACTTGCAGCTTAGAACTAATTGAAACCATAACTCAATATTGTGGCTTATTTAATTTTCTTGACCATAAACTTATATGCAATTTGATTAATTAAGTTCTTTAGGTGGGTTCCAATTAACTCAACTAATAAAGTCTTTGATGGTTGAATAAAAGATCTAGAGTTTAATCCCCGCCTACATCAAAAACTGATTAATGTCTTAGTTTGGTGATAAAGAGTTATCATTAGAAGCGAACGGCATAGGTTGAAACTTTCTAAAAAAATGTCATTTAGGAACAAAAACAACTCTAGTACATATTTATTATCTTGATCATTGTTGGAATTTTCAAATTTTGGTCATTTTGATAATTATTTTCCTAGCTTGGAGTAGGTTGCGTTCATGCTCTTAATTTCTGAATTTGATCCCTATCAATTTGAATTGATTCTACTTTCTCAAAAAAAAAAAAATTGAATTGATTCTATGGAATAGTGTCTTCCCAAGTCTCCTTTAAGGTAGAAGTTCTCATTACATTTTTCTCTCTTCTTTTATTAGTGTAAGCTTGGTTGAGTTATGATGAAAATTATTGTATTCAAATAATGGGTATGAGATCTAGTTGAGTGTGCATGTGTTCATGGTTGGTTGAGTTATTATGGAAATTATTATATTTAAATTTCAAGTTGTACTTTTGTTAGGATCATATTGGAAACCGGTACGTATGTGCTGCTGAGTTAGATTTGTGAGTTGTTGTGCCTATGATGCTCGAGTTGCTGTGTTGAGACTTGAGAGGCTCGAGCTTCTTGCTACAGTCACTTGAGTGTAATTGACTAAGTGGATAGTGTGTACTTGATCATGTTAGGGTATTAGTCATTGTAATTGTAACATATTGCTGCAATTGCATCAGCTATCAGTTGTGTACCGATTGGCTCAGTAAGTTGTATTAACCATTTGATCGAGTAATTAAGCATTGTAGCAAATTTTTGTAACTAATGAAGCTACATGTTAGGTTCAATATGTTAGCTTCAAGTGAAACACTAATTGTATATGCAATGGTAGAAATCCATTGCAATTAAAAAAAAATTGCATATTGTTAACTTGTTAGATTCTTGAAAAAGATATACTGTTTCATGTAATTATTGCCTAAAAATTGTTTGAATTAATACCTTTCACAAGTTGGCATAACCTTCAATGTTTATAAGCTTTTTATTTGGATCAAGAGAACAATGGACATCATTTGTGGGAGGAATAATATTGAAAACTAAATAATTATATTTTTTATGCATTGGCTAAATATGAGTAAGAAAAATATCATAGAAATTTTCAATTTTATTATTTTTATTAATCAAATAACATTTTGAAATTTTTTGCAAATTCCATCAATCATCATTACAACTAAAATATGAAACACGCCTAGTGAAATTCATTTGTACAATGCAATTTATTTACCAATTTATTCAAACCCCTGCCACTTTCTCTCTCTCTCTCTCTCTCTCCTTCTTTCTTTCAGATTTTCCCCCCAAAATTAACCTTTGACTCTTCTCCTATCCGAGAGAGAGAGAGAGAGAGAGAGAGAGTGGCGGGGTTTGAAAAATTTTCAAGGCAAAATTGTCATTTGGTTTGTATTGGTAGAGCAAGTTTTGTGGCTTTTTTTTTTAACAATTGTCAATCATCTATTGGATTTGACACACCAAATAAGTTGCTATAGCTTGTTAATTCTAAAATACTATATACTTTCTTCTGTGATAGGGGAGGCTTTCTCGTTTCAAATTTTCAATAGTTTGAGAGAGAGAGAGATTCGTTGACACCCAATAGACCAAGCCAATTTTTATATTTAAGAACTAATGACCCCATGGGCCAAAGCCCAAGNAACCCTATCGTCCCTTGTCTTCATATAATATGTCTTACCCCTCAGGTGATGAAGGTTGTAACACCAATTCACATCATGGTGAGTCAGTCTCAGCCCCATTTTCTCATTCAGGGTATCTACACACCCTAGTATCCTAAATACATTCACAGCACACTGAGTAAGAGCCAGGTGGAAATGCCTAAGGTAATTGAGGGTCACCGGCCTCATAGGGATTCTCATCCCTCCTTCTACAAAAGCGACTATTGGGATCACGACCTCACCCTCTCTCCTCCTAAGGTACCACTCTCCCTCTTCACAGTACTTCAAATTCACATTATTAGGTATGCCATAGTCAACAATGAATTTGTTCATCATCTCATCGGACTCGACCAACTTCTTAAGCTTACCCATTCCCCAAAGACAACTAAAAATTCTAAAAGAAGAAAAAGAGGAGTAAAATCAAGGAAATTTGGGGTCGCTAGAAAAAGAAGACTTACAGAAGTATGACGATACTCTTCAGATAGTGTACAAGGCGAATCAGATTCAAACCATATGCATCAATAAGTGTAAGCGCGAAAATGGTGAAACCGGGCAATTCAAACAGGTATCTATACTCCCCCTTAGGTTCCCCAAATGTAACCGCTAGCTCATAAAAGTAAAAGATCATGCCGTTGAAAGTGGGAAACGTGGTGCCACCAAAATTTAATGTGGGCACCCATTAAATCTTGAAACGCTAAAAACGCGCATCGAGCAGTCAAAAAGCCGCCAGCCTCAGTACAAACCGAAGTGGAGCAGTTCGTCCAATGGACCCGCAGGTATCAAAACCCTCCTCCCCGTTCGAGGGAACGTGCAGCAGAGTTTTAAGGGGCTATTGTGGGGCCCATGGGCCTGATAGCCTCGGCCCATCATGTAGCAGGCCCAAGGCCCATGCCGAGGAGCATAGGCTATTCAGGGCTGAGGTGGGGGAAAGTCTTTTTTCCCAATCCACGCCGAGAACCACCTTATCCTCGGCTTGACAAAGGCGATTTTGGGGAGGGACTAACCCCATAGCAAGCTGTCACTCTCACATTTAATGCACTCAACTAACCCCCCTGGCCGCATTAATGGGGAGGTATCCCCTTGGCAGGAGAACGTTGATCAGAGTGAACCACTTGAGTACCGATAAGGCCTCTGATGGGACGAACGGCCAGACAAAAGGCAAATAGATGATCAACAGATGGAAGGAGGAGATAGGAAGTTGAAAACTATAAAAGAAAAGCTAGTAAAGTAAACGGGAGGGGGAGAAAAAGGGAGAACAATAAGGTCTCCTTGGCCACAGGCCGAAGAGCATTCCCCCATTTGTAAAGAAACTCTTAGCATTTTTTATAAGAAAAGTTCATGCATGGTGATCGACGGCCAGCACCTAAACCTGTCAACCCACTCTCTATAAATTTATTGTTTGGGCTTATTGGGCTGAAAACCCATCACTCAGGGTCAATCCAAATTGAGTCCCTACAATATCTATTTTGCATTAAAAAAAGGGTTAATTTGGTGTAATTTTTGGGTTGCTTAGCAATTGTGTCATACCTAATATGAATGTAGTTGTGTTTTTGTATATTTATTTAGCCAAATTTTTTTTTTTTTTTAACATTAGATTTTTAGTACATTACTTAATTTGTGAATATGTTGTTTGTGATATATTGTGTCTCACAGTTTGAATTACTTGGATAGGATTAGTACATTAACATTTTGGAATCTAAGAATTCCTTTAGAGCTGATGCTCTTTCCCTAGAGTGGCTGTGTAAATCACCTTTAATTGTTAAATTAAAAAATAATAACAATTCCCTAAGAATATTGTTTTATTGGATGTTTCAGATTGGTCAAGACTTGCAAGAAGATCCTCGGTTAAATGTCTTCAGGAAGGAATTGTTTGAAGGCAAGGAATGTCTTGATATTGGGTGCAATAGTGGCATAATTACCATTCTCATTGGTAACCATTTCTCAACTCTGAAATGTGGACACCTATTTTTTCTGGCTTCTAAGCCTTCTGTTGGTTGCAATTGTCCATAAAGAAAAATTTTCAGCTATAATTTGATGTTAATCTTCTCTAATTCTGCCAAACAGCCTTCTTTGTTTATACTAATTAGAAATAGGACTTGGGCTCTTCTTCTTCTTCTTCTTTTTTAAAATTTTTTTTTTAAAATTTTTTTATTATTTATTTTTATGGGTAATTCAGCTTTTATTCATTGAAACAAACATGAATTACAAAGGGAAATCCCAAAATAAACCAGCATAGGAACCCTCCCTTCTACAACAACTAAAATACAATACAAAACTCACTAACAACTAAACAATACATCTATAAGGCGTCCAAATTACCAGCACCTTGTTTTTATTTTTTATTTTTTTATTTGAACGAGCACCTTGTTGATTATAGCTAACCAACCAAAAAATGAATGCTTTGGGTAAGTTAAATGGAACCAAAGCAACTTCGCTAGATTTATCTCTAATCTCAACATATGTTGCAGTAAAACAAAACTTCCCAAATTTAGTAACTTGCCAAAGGGCTTTATCCTCATCTTTAAGCTCAACAAGGAATAGTTGACTCTAAATATTTTCATAATACTTTTATAATTTTGTTATATTTTATTTTGACTTAGGATTAATAGCTCAGCAGTTTTGAAAATATCGTGATGATTACAACATGTCTTAACATTTTCACACAAAAAAATGCTATGTCCACTTTATTTTCCCTACAAATCATAAGTAGCAGAGTATTACAATAAAATAGACATTGCCATTAGTAAATAAATACTAAGAAACTGTTATAATAAAATAGATATTTATATGTTAAATATCTACCTTAACTTTGTGTGAGACATATAATTTTTCATGTATATAGTTTCATACTTCTTCAAATAGAAATTTTATCTTAATTTTCTCACTTAAGATTTTGCACATGCCACTGTAAAAATGGGCTGATAAAAACGTGCCCCGTTTAGTCTTTTTCATTTTTCTTCTTTTTTTAAGTGATTNAATAGAAATTTTATCTTAATTTTCTCACTTAAGATTTTGCACATGCCACTGTAAAAATGGGCTGATAAAAACGTGCCCCGTTTAGTCTTTTTCATTTTTCTTCTTTTTTTAAGTGATTATTATAATGGGAAATAAAATCCAGTTGGGTTTTATCATTTGTGCATTAAGGAGTGGATCTGATAAAATTAATGTTGGGCCTGAGCCCGCCAGTTCTAAAAGACTACACAAGCGGTTGTTCAAACTAGTCAATATATAAAAAGTACAAACGAGGGCGTTCTTGCAAACAGAAATATGTCTCTGTCTCTCTCCAAATACCAAAACCAAACCCTAGAAGATCAAAAGCTCCTGAAGATGAAGATAGATTCGGAATGAATATGAATTTGAGATCTCTTTTTGTGCGCGTAGTATTGGTCCATTTCCAGAGTGGTATGCAATGAAGGTCACAGAGCCATACTTCCGTTCATCTTCTTCGGCGAAGTGTAAGTATGGGAAGAACAAAAAGTGAGGAGTATCGTGAGGAAGAAGGAGCTGTTGGTTCCGATTTCGGTAAGCAAATTTAACTACAGACGCAGGCTACCTGTAGCAGTTCTAGGCTCTCATATGTATTGTCTTGGCCCGTAGAGCCTAGTACCTTCAGCAAGAGCAACCAAGTGTGGACTCTAGACCTTACTAGTACTAGTAGTAGTAATTGTTGGAAACCTGGTCCTCACACGAATTTTACTAGATCGAATCCTCATGTGATGGTCCTTGACAACAAGCTGTATGCATTGGGTTTTTTCATCCCGATTTTGAAGCCGAGAGCAGTGGGTGTGTTGGATGGAGGTTTTTCACCCAAAGTTAGGAACTTGGGAATCCTTGCCCAATCCTCCATCTCGATGTTTCCTTCAGAGAATTATGCTTTCCGCACCTCTCCATGATAAAAAACAGATTGTTAGCTGAGCGTTGTAATGGTCGTGTTACATCCATATTTATAATGTCGAGACTCGACGTTGGGCAACACTTGATCCTCCAAGGCGAGACGAATATGTCTGCCCAGTTCAAGGGACGTGACGGGTTTCCTAATGAGGACACCATCACTGCTTTAGGACCTGCAGTTGTTGGACATACTCTATATTGGGGCTTCCTTGATGACCAGAAGTTATGCCTACAAGCATACAATCTAGATACGGATGTGTGTTCTATGTCGTCTCGACTTGCGCTCCTCTTTAATGCCCAAACAAACAAACATATAGTGGCACCACCAATTGTATCTGGGTGTTTTGACTACCATTAACAACAAAACACCAAGTGTTTGATATCTACACAAAAATTGATCTTGCAAATCCTTTATCACATCCCCCCTTCCCCTTTATAATCTTTGCTTCAAGCATTTATTTGATGTGCACCTTTGAAGAATAAAACAGTACAGTCATTTATTTGTACCCCATCTAACTCGCAGTTTAACTTGCAGGGATGCTGGATTTTATACATCAAAGAAGAAGAAACCAAAGTTGTCACGTAAACCAATTGAGAGCCCAACTTATGCTGGATTTTATACCCCAAAGATGAAGAAACCAAAGTCATCACATAAGCCATAAAACATAAGCCAAGTTAGACCGTCAATGATATTTATCTTAGTAGGTCGCTTCCTTGAAGACTAAGTTTCTAATGCTTGTGATTTTATAGACCCTGATAAAAGATTTAATCTTTGTAGTTTATTTAGAATCATTATGGATAATCTGTATTACAAACTCAGTTAGAACTTATGATTATGAATGAATTTTATGTTCATTTTGTCTATTGTATTCTGTAGATGTTAAGAACATTTTTTACCATCAAGGTGATGTAAGGCTCCATTGAAATTAATTAAAAGCCATCTTAATTTAGAGGTTAGTTAATATTAATTAAACATAGATAAAGTCCCACCAATTTATGGTCATTGTTCTTTACAAAGATTGAATTCAGCACTGTCAGCCTAGCCATATCATCACTAGGTTGTAATCTTTGTAAGACGTCTATCCTTTTTATTGGTGACAACGGTACTACCCATTCCTTACTGCTCTTGCATCTTGGTTGATAAGGTTACACCAAACTGACGAATGTGTCAAAATCCTTTTGTTCATGGTTAAAATAGCTTCTTTTTAGTGGTAAGGACCATAGGCTCTCGAGTAGTTGAGGATTTGAGCAGGTCATTTTCCTTCACCAACGAAGTCGACCGCATAATTTGCTTTCAAAGTGCCTGCTGTGTATCAAGTTGCTATCAGGATTCGAACATAGTCCCCGTACGCAAAGCTCATAGCCCCTTTGCATACTTGAATTTGTTAGCTATGATAGGTATGTTGAAAACATTTCAAGAGGATTGCTTGCTTTGCGCATCTCTCCTTGTGTTGATTTGCTTGTAAATATCATGGGTTTGGGTATTCTTTCACCCAGATGCCCCACCCTGATCAATTGCCACTTCTCTTGTACCATAATGCCTGTAAGTTACTGTGAGCCTTCCTTTCGAGGTGACTTAGATACTTTTTTTTTTTGTACGGCTAGATATTTTTCCATAGGAAAATATACTGCTAAACTTTGTTCCGTGATAGAAAATTGGACAGCAAACATGCCAATGATTCTTGTAATAAGCAATGAGAAATAAAAACAAGACCCACTTTCAGATTGTCCCCTTCCATTTTTTTTCCTTGAGCATCGTCCAATGATGTAGGAATAACTGGATCATTAACGTCTGGATCGGATTTCCACAAATTGGGTCTTAGCTACAATTACTGCATAAAGATTCTCCTAAATTATTTTTTTATTTTTATTATAAAAAAAAATGATTAAAGAAGGGGGAACTAAAGTACACAGTATAGTCCCCAAGACACAACTGCATGAATAAGGAATCCGAGTAATAAAAAAGAAGAAGACATACTGCCTAAAGGAGAAATCCACTGATACAATAACCTCGGAAACCTGTACTATGCCTGTTGAAATGTCTTAATCTGTTCCCCGCCATATTGTCAACATTAGGCACAATAGTACCACTTTCCAAACTGTCACCCAAACCTCCATTATCAGCAATAAAAAAAGAAAAACCCCCTGAATTTGGAATTTTTAATTTCAAACAATAGGAAAAATAACTACCACGTCTCTCTTTCAATATGGCAGCTAAGAAATTGGTGATCCTCACGATGCACGTTCAGTTTTACTTGACTTGCAGCACCAATTTCAGAAATCCTTTCTCCCCTAGTCAAATTATACACTCCAATGAACTCTAGTTCAAATGGCACCTTCTTCCTTGTAAGAGCGTGGTGGGTGAGGTCATGAGTTAAAAACCCCCAGCTTTACAAATAATAATATATAAAAAAATCCACCGTATTCTCATAGATGCTGTCCATGGACAAAAAAAGTCAACTTTTGGAGTCACCTTAGCCTGCAATATAGCATTCCAAGGGAAGCCAACAGCTGTAGTATCTAGCTCAGTAATGGAGGCTAAACGGTTAGACTTTAGTAGTTTATAGTTGTGCTGCATGACTATAATTTGTTTGCTTAAACTGTGGTCTCTTTCCATCTAAAAATAAACAGCACCAATGTAAAAAAACCTTTTTTCCTCTTGATCAAATTATCCACTGTGCCAACGAACTCTTGCTTAAATGGCACTTTCTCTCCATTGTAAGAGCAGGAAGGTAAGCTCATGGGTTCAAGGCCCATCAGGTATGTGTAGCTTATCAATAAAAAAAAGTTTACCTGTAATGATTTCCCCATAGATTATGTCCATGGGGGTTAAAAAATTAACTTTTGGAGTTAGGAATTAGGATCTAGATCTAGCACAGTAATGGTGGCTACACTCTTAAATTTTGGTAGTTTATAGTCCAGCTGCTTGACTATAATTTGTCTGCTCAGAGTGGTCTCTTTCCAACTTGAAAAACAGAAAGCATATGAAATAGCGATGGCAAAGTGATTATGAAAGCTTGCAAAAGCTTTCTGAACATGAGTGGAATGGATCCTTACACTTTCAAATAAAGTGTGGTAAGAAAGCCCACCTCAGATGGCATATTTGAACTTTTATAGATTCATAGTGGGTAAGACAAGGTGAACATACTGCCTTAAGTATTTAGAGAAAAACATACTATTAAGGACCAACTACTTACTATTTTATTATTTGTTGATTATGGTTTAAATTTTGAGGTGTGGATACAAAGAGGGATAGATTAGGAAGAAGAAAGAATGAGAAAGGCAGAAGAAAACGGATAATAGGGAAATTAACAAGGATGATTGGTGGGTGGAGCAACCTATTAAGAAAAAGGGAAATGAAAGAATGGATAAAACGAGCAAGCAGAGAATTTTCTTTGTTAATTGTTGTAAAAATGTGTTCTTTGAGTAATGGTTGATGGGAGGTTATATTTTATTTTGTTAAATAGATTTATTTCTATCTCTCTCACTCTCTCTTTTATTTTATAGGTAAGTTATGATCCCGGTGGGTCTTGAACCCATGACCTCACCTTCCACCTTAGTCTTACTAGGGAATGAGGTGCCATTCGAGCTAGAGCTCATTGGCATAGATTTGTTTCTATCTTGTTGTTATTATCTCTAATTTTGTTGTTAAGCTTTCTTTTCAATGCTGATAGGGAGCATGAAGGATAGAGGGTGGGGGAATAATTTCTGTTATAGATTTATAGTATGTCTTAAAAAAAAAAAAAAAGATTTATAGTGTGTCTTAACATGTTTGCACACACACACACAGGCTTTTAAAGTGGACTTTATCCATGCATTTAACTTCCTCCTTTTTGCTTTAGCAGGGGCTGTTGCTATTCTACTTCTTCTGGCTGTCTTCCTACTCTGTGCATATGAACTTTGTGCTGTGTATGTTACAGCTAGTTCAAGTGCATCTGAGAGATATTCACCTTCTGGTTCTTCTTTGGTGTATCAGCAATTGCCTTGGCAATCAACATGCTCTTTATTTGCAGATTGGTATTTAATGGTAAGCCTTGTAATTTCTCATCCTGATGCTTGTTTCTTCACTTACGTGATTACAGGGGTATAATTGCACTGTGGTACTTTGAATTACTCAAGGCATGAATCTTGTAGTTGCTGCTATTATTTTTCTTAACAACTTTCTTCCCTACTATACAGGAAATGGCTTGGATGTGGACGAATATGTGCAGCGGGCATTCAAATTTGCTTATTCTGATTGTATAGAAGTTGGTCCTGTGGCTTGTTTACCAGAGCCACCAAACCCCAGTGAATTGTATCCTCGTCAATCTTGTAGGCAAGTCATTATTTTTGTGCTGAAGTTTAGCTATTATATTTAATCAGCTGTTGCTGGATCTTCATATTGTTGATAGCTGTTGGTTATTACTAGGATGGCAAGGTTCTTTAAGGTTGTGATTTAAATAGTTGCATAATTTGTTTCACAACCTTCTTCATGGGTCAATGTAGACGAGCTGAAAATGGGGATTTGTGCAGTATAGAGTAGGTATTATTATTGTACTTCATTGAGGTTGACATGTTTCTTCTCTCTTTCTGGGAAGGGAGGGTGTGGTTGTTCTAAAATTAGATTGGGTGTTAGATTTTTACCTGTTTAAAGCTTAAATTGCATATTTGGTCCTCAACCTTTGACATTTGTTTCAAAATCATCCTTATACTTTAAAATGTTTTAACAAGGTCCTTACCATTATTACTTATAAAAAAAAGGGTCCTTACCATCATCTGATGGATGGAAAATTCTGACGTAATAAATAGAATTTGTGAAACTGTGATCACTTTGATGACATGGCATGAATTTTCTTTGTCACATCAGCATTTCCATCAATCAAACGATGATAATGGCCTTTTTGAAACAATTTTGAATGTATAGGGACTAGATTTAAACAATTTTTAAAGAATAAGGATGATTTTAACAAAGATCAAATATTGAAGACCGAATATGCAGTTTAACCTTGCTTCAATTTCTACTTGACAATTATGGTGCATAGTTGATATATCTGAATTTTATTCTTCATCTTGAATCTTGTTCCATTGTCTTCCATATTTTAATTTTTTTGCTTTGTATTTATAGGGCTTCACATCTCGGACTTCTCTACCTCGGCTCACTTATGGTACTTCTTGTGTACTCCATCTTGTATGGTGTAACAGCAAAGGAGGCACATTGGCTGGGAGCCATTACATCAGCTGCAGTTATCATTCTTGGTATGTTTTTAATCACTCTATTAGTATGTAATTGGCAATTTGTATTACTGTATTTGCTTCAACGACAAGATGTTATTACTTATTATGGTGCTAATTTATTCAAATGCATTTGTTGTTATGTAGATTGGTATATGGGCGCATGCCTGTATGGCTTTAAGCTTCTTAACAGTCGTGTTGCAGCATTGTTTGTAGCTGGCACATCTTGGGTTTTTCTAATTTGCTTTGGAGTGCATTACTGGTTTGTTATAGACTTTCTAATCTCAAGCATCAATTGTAATGTCACTGGTTTTTGTCATTGTTGTCACAGTCATTGTATTTTCTTCTTCATTTTAGGTACTTGGGGCATTGTGTTAGTTATGCCGTTGTAGCATCTTTTCTATTGGGGGCTGCAGTTTCTCGTCATTTATCAGCTACGAATCCATTGGCAGCTAGGAGGGATGCCTTACAGAGCGCAGTGATTCGTCTAAGAGAGGGATTTCGTAAAAAGGAACAGAACAGTTCATCTAGCTCTTCTGAAGGTTGTGGCTCAAGTATGAAATGCAGTAGTAGTGTTGAAGTGGGTAACCTTGGTAATGTAATTGAAGCAAGTGGCAGAAGTATGGCACAATGCACAGTTGATGGTGGTTCCTGGAATAATGCTGTCCTGTGTCGAACAGCTAGTTCACAAGAGGGAATAAACAGTGATAATAGCATAGATAGTGGAAGGCCAAGTTTAGCATTACGCAGCAGTTCCTGTTGTTCTGTCATTCAAGAGGCTGAGATAGGGATGTCGTGTGCTGATAAAAATGTTGATCACACTAGCTCCTTGATGGTTTGTTCTAGTAGTGGGCTCGAAAGCCAAGGATGTGAGTCTAGTGCTTCAACTTCTGCAAATCAACAAGCGTTAGACTATTTAGCTCTTGCCTTCCAAGAAAGGCTGAATGACCCTAGGATTACATCTATGTTGAAAAGAAGGGCAAGGCAAGGTGACCTAGAATTGACTAACTTATTGCAAGATAAGGATTGGATCCTAATTTTGCCATGATGTTGAAGGAGAAGAACTTGGATCCAACTATATTGGCATTGCTACAGAGGAGTAGTTTGGATGCAGATAGGGATCATCGTGACAACACTGACATCACTGCAATTGACTCAAACAGTGTTGACAATGCTATGCCCCACCAAATTTCTTTGTCAGAAGAGCTGAGACTTCGTGGGCTTGAAAAATGGCTTCAATTGTCTAGACTTGTATTACACCATGTAGCAGGTACTCCAGAGCGAGCGTGGGTTCTTTTTAGTTTTGTCTTCATTCTTGAAACAATCATTGTGACAATTTTTCGTCCAAAGACCATCAAAATCATTAATGCTACACACCAACAGGTAGTAGGATCTCTCTTCCTTCGACTAATTTTCATTTTATTTGGTGGCCGTCTGCTGGGTTTTTAAATCATTCCAGTTTGATGGTGGGAACTAAATGGGTTTTTATACTTTAGAGGTGTTTTTGGTATGACATTGTTTCACCTCATTTAGATATTTGGTGGAAATGTTGCGTTTGTAGTTTGAATTTGGCTTTGCGGTGCTGCTGCTCTCTCCAGTTGTATGTTCAATCATGGCTTTCCTACGATCACTTCAAGTGGAAGATGTGGGCATGACATTGAAACCCCGCAAGGTATGAGTGCATGTATTGGATATGGAAATATGGTGGTTTTTATGTTGGAAGTGGTTACAGTTGAATTTTCTGCAGTGTGGAAGTCTTTGAAGTTGAGTTGGATATGTATATAGTCTTGTAATTAACCTGTAAAAATGAATAAACTGTTCGTTCTTGAAGGAAGCCTACTTGCTTGTCTTTCTGATCAGTTGTTTTCTGTAAGTTGAATGAAAGTGCTTATCTAAATAAAGGAATATGTAGGAGAAAAGCTGCTATGAGCCTACAAGCATTTTGCATACTTAATTTTTTTTCTTTAACCCAGCTTTCCTACACAGAGTAAAAGCCTTTTAACAAAGGCTGGCACTACCACTTACTCCATCTCTAATCTAAGGTGACTTTATAAATATGGTAGTTCAGTTGCAAATTCCTGTACCAAATAGTTTATCTCCATCATAAAGCTAATTGTTACTTCTAACTCTAATACTTAAAAAAGCTATCTATTGCAATATGTAATTTAAGAATGCGTTTAACTTTGTGCATTAGTATCCATTACAAGCTATTTCTAATAGCATTATTGGGTGTTTTATCTCTATTTTGCAATTTTTTGCAGTATGGCTTTATTGCTTGGCTACTCAGCACCTGCGTTGGACTGTTGCTTTCTTTCCTGAGGTATGGTCCATATGTTTCAATAGATCATTGTTATCTGTTCGAGTTCTTTCTACCGTGCTGATAATGTTTAATGAAGCGCATATCCTTTGATGTATAAACATAATGATTCTGTGAATTTATACAACTGTTTTAGAGGTTCCTTTGAATGGTTGACTGATTTTAGCAGATCCTGACATCCAAAATTTGCTTGCCTTTTTTAATTAGCATATAATTTGCTTTCATTTTTCATTTTTAAAAATATTAAATTTTGTTCACATGGTTATCAATGTGAACAAAATGAATCCTCCATTTTCATAGTTATTTAGTTCCGAAATCGAGCTTTAATGCAGCATTTTTGAATTTGATTGTTTATCAGCTTAATTGATTATCTTACATACACTTCATCATATATGAGATTATAACAGCAATAGGTTCTAGATGGTTGTGTAGTATGTTCATTGAGTGGCCTCTATCAATGCTTAGGCCATTGTCACAATGCATGGTGAATCAATGAAAAGACTGCAGGAATTGTAGTGGAGTTCCCTTTCATGTATGGTTCTTGATTTTTGCCCCCATAGTACATCCCCAATGTACTCGGGTTGGCTTCTTTTTTAATAAAGTTTTTTGTTACCTATTAAAAAAAAAATGTATGGTGTTTGAATTTGTGACAGTATTTTATCACTCAAGGAGAAACACAACAATAATGAAGAAATTATTTAGTCACAGTAGAAATATTGCCAATCCAGCTGGACTTCAAGATTGATTCTCTGTTGTAATTTTTGCAAAAGATGGTACAGCTGAAGGAAAGATGCATAATACTCATCAGCATCCTTTTTAATTTTTATTTATGGTTTACATATAAATACCTGTGGCCTATCCTGACTAATCTATTGAGGATTCATAGTTTGACCCCAAAAATTTGGGACCAAGGCTTTGTTGTTGTTGGTTTACATATAAAGTAGAGGTATATAAAAGTGAGGTTGATAGAGAAGAATGATTAAATTAGAAGTGCATCATTGAATGGTGTGTCCTATGGATAAAAACCATACTAAATGGAAGAACTTGTTAGGAGGCTACGTTCTATGATATACCGCAGGGTGTGCAGTTAGGGAGATGTATGTCTATAACAATTATGGTTAATTGGTCATGCTTGATTAAGATTGGTAAAGGCACCACATGGATAGAGGATGGCCAAAAAGATAGACAAGTAAGTGAGGAAGATAGTTGAAGGCACCGCATGTGGCTTGAGGTTGAGCAGAGTGGCCAAAAAGGATCATGTAGTTGATAAAATGCGTTCGGAATGGGGCTTGCTGCACCTTTACATATGCATCTAACTATTTTTTGTTTTTGGGGGGCGGGGGGGAGGGGTTAGACTCAATCTTTTTCTTCCTTATTAGATGTTTCCATGGTTCTATTTCTTACACGTTTTAGTGGTCTTTCCATCTTTAGCCTAGGTCAAGTAACAACAACACTTTTTGGCTTGAGTGAGAACCGTGAGAGTTCTAATTTCCCAATCACCCCATTGTACTAGGCTACTAGCTATATGGTAGCATGGGAGTTTTAGAATAATGGTTAATACGCTTTCCTATTAGCTTAAGTCTTTGGGATTGATGGTATAAAAGTAGGTGAACTCGAGTTTGAGGGTGAGTTTGGTATTAGCTTTAAGCTTTAGTTTTTAGCTTTTAATTTTTATGTAAAGCTTTTTAAAACTTCACTTTTGTCCGCTTTTTCTCACTTTTTCAAGGTACAATTATACTTTTGCACGCTTAAATAAAAAAGGTTTCCGCAAAAAGCTAGATAAGCTGTTCTCAAATGGACCTTGAATCTTGTCTCCACTCTACCTTCCACTTAAATGGTTAAAATTTCCACTTGTTGGGCACTACTTATTGAGCTGGAATTTAGGCCCACATATGTGGGGCAGTGTTGGATTAATGGTTAAGTGATCAAAATCATTAATTTTACCCTTTGATTATCAGCTTGAACTTTTGGGACTACCATAATTTATCAGTTGGTTAATGGTCACTTTATACTGGCTAGTTTACATATGTTTTTTGTATTTAGGTCTTGAAGTACTTATAAAAAAAAGTATTTAGGTCTTGAAGTGAAGAAAGAGTGATTCATTTGTACCCAGACATCTAATATTTGTCTAGGAACTCAAACAACTAAATTATAATTGAATATGTTATTAAGTGATTGGGGTAGATCATAGGTTCAAACTTACAAAAAAGACAATACAGAAATGCAATATGATTACTAAGAACATTTTCTTAATCAGATTCTTTCTCATCCTCCTTATATTCATGAATCAATTTTGATGAGTGATTTGTATTTAAAATCTGAAGTAAAAAACTTTTGTTTCTTTTCATTTTTGATGTGGCTGTTTTATTAGCTGTTTTGATTGATATCTGTGTTTGTTTTGCAGCAAATCTTCAGTTCTTCTTGGATTGTCTTTGACTGTTCCACTAATGGTTGCATGCCTTTCTGTTGCCATTCCCATATGGATCCGTAATAATTACCAGTTCTTGGTTCCTCGAGTACAGTGTGCTGGTAATGCTGGAAATCATCGAACTCCTGGGACAAAGGAGGTTTGACCTTTATCTCTCACCCTCCCTGCACTTATGTAACTACATGATTATTTTTAAAATATACAGTTGTAAATGAGATCTTGATATGTGTTCTTGTATGAAATCTCATGCACGCACTATATATTTATTTTTCAGTTGGTAAGATATTTCTATTAGTCATAATTAACAGTTTTGGCCTTTCCACTGCTTTGAAGGTTCGTTGTCTTCTTATTTATTGATGTCCTCTTGGGGAGGCTGGTGTTGGCTACATTGGTATTACCATATGTGCTTCTGCCGTTTATATTAAAAAATGCACAGAACATGCGCTCAAAAGTGTGGCTAGTGTAGATAGGATTAGTTTTGTTGAATGCGTGTTCATTTATTTTATGCTATCCATACATGTACTTTTCCTATGTAAATTAAATCACAATCCTCTGTTTGTTTTTTCCTTTGTATATTGCTTTCTCTTTTCTTCATTTATACTGCCTCTTCTCCTTCTCGTTGCTTTTTTGCTGATTTTAGATTTGCTACATTTTCCCGATATTTCTGGTCTTGACATGTATATATATGACTTGTGGTGTGGGGATTCCCCTCTAAAGGAGTTCCCAAAGTTATTTTTGATAAGTCGGGATAGAGATTCTTCCATTGCAGGTTTACTGCAATTCAACAATGGGGTGAAGCATTGGGATCTTCATTTTTCCAGGTCGGTACAAGATTGGGAGTTGGACTCGTTGGGTGGGTTTATGGATTTAATTTATTCATCTTCTGTGCTTGGAAAGAGAGATGACAAGATGTGTCGGAAGCCTAATAAGAGTAGGGGTTTTGAGGTATTAGGATATTACCGGCATTTATGTCCCTCTAATTCAATCCATTTTCCATGGAAATCTATTTGGAGATCTATGATCCCTCCTAGGGTTTCCTTCTTCTCTTGGAGTGCTGTGTTGGGGAGGATTTTGACTAGGGATAATTTATGTAGGAGAGGTATTAGCATGATTGATGGGGATGTCATGTGTAAACATAATGGGAAAAATGTGGATCATTTACTTTTACATTGTCCTATAGTTTCCAAGATGTGGTCCTGGGTTTTTTGTTTGTTTGGTATCCATTGGGTTATGCCATTGAGAGTTATGGATCTTCTAGTCTCGTGGCAAGGCAGTTTTGGTCGGCACTGTAATGCTGCAATTTGGAAGATTGTACCATATTGCCTAATGTGGTGCATGTGGTGGGAGAAAAATGCTAGAAGTTTTGAGGATCAATGAGCGGTCCATCATAGAGCTTAAATCCTCTTCTTCTTCTTCTTCTTCTTCTTCTCTCTCTCTCTCTCTCTCTCTCTCTCTCTCTCTCTCTCTCTCTCTCTTTTCTAGATTCAGTTATTGCTCTTCAAGCTCTCTCTTGTGATTCTTTTTCAGATTTGTTAGAGCCATGTTCGGTGAGACCTTGATGTTGGTTTTTCTTTGTATACCTGAAAGTTTTGCTGCTTTAATAAAGATTTTTATTTACATAAAATCTAATAATATAGGCAGATGAATAAACCCCAGTGCTGATAGGGGGCGTAAGGCTCGACTGGGCATGGAGCAGGCCCGAGGATGTCAAAATCCTTCTCCCCACCTGAGGATGCGTGCAGCAAGATTTTGAGGGGCTATTGTGGGGCCAGAAATCAGGTAGCCTTGGCCCACTCCCAGCCAGGCCCAAGGGCCCACGCCGAGGATGCACGAGGGGTCCGAGGACGAAAGCGCGAGGACCGACCCCCGAGGAACATATCCGAGGATGACCCTGTCCTCGGGCGTCTGAGACCTCGGAAGAACACGAGCACCTCCCCATCAAAGGGGACTCCTTGAATATCCGAGGAGGAAAGGGTCCAGTGCCACGCGTCGGCAACGGAAGCACGGCGAAGGAACAAGCCTTAGGCGAGCTATCACCTCTGCATTGAATGCCCTCAACTAACGTCCTGGCCGCATTAATAAGGACAGGACTCCTGAACAGCGCCACCTTGGGTGCTGCAACCCACTGGAGGAACAGGGATGCGGCTTATGGGACAGGCTCTCAAGTGGTAGCCTGATTGATCGACAAATGGAGGGTTAGGATCAGTTGAGAGGTGTATATAACGCAGGAAGTCCCTCCTGAAAAGGGGAGGAAGGAATTGGAACCAGAAGGTCCTGTAATGACCCAGGCTCTTTTGAACCTTTGTAACCAATCTTAACATAAATAATAAGAACGTCAAACTTCGAAAGTCCTGTCCGAGAAGCATCATTGTGTATCCCAACCCATGTTTAAGTTGATAATGTCATACGCAACCATGCAGTGCAGTTGTATCCCTTACTAAGGCCTAGTTCTTGAGCTCATACTCTATAAATTCATTGAAGGGCAAGCTGGGCTTGGGTCCATTCTATCAACCTGAAGAAGTGTCCCAAATCCAGTCCCTATAGAAATCTATAAGCAAGGTAATTAAAACAATCATATTCTTACAATTCAAAAAGTCACAATTTCTTTTTTCAAAAAAAGGCCTTTTACATTTCCTTGGAATTATTTTTATTTTTTTTTTAAACCTTTGACATACCACTAACCTAACCACTTCATACATTAAAAAAAATTTAGGCTCATTATTACTTCCGTTAATATATTGTGGATATCTTAATTGATTGAGACCAAACTAGAGAAATGTCTTTCATATTTCCTTGAAAATTCAGAAGGGGAAAAAAAAAAAAGACTTTTTAACATACCACCAACGTAACTACATTTATAACTATTTAAGCCATCCATGATATTTTTTTCTTATTGATAATCATAAAATTTACAACTAGCAAAGGAACATAAAATAAAAATAAAAAATAAATGAAGGAAGAAAAAAAGAAATGAAATCGAACGTTAATTAATAATTGTTATTTGGAAAATAAAAAGTGGTAAAGAGGAGTAAAAAATAAAATAGAGATGACTATACAGAGGACATTGAAAACTTTATAGTGCAATAAAATCAACAATTAAATATAATAATAAAAATTTAAGGCGTAAATGCACTTTTAGTCCCTACATTTTGAAGTTTTTCCATTTTAGTCCCTAAATTTTATTTTTTCCACATTTAGTCCCTAAAACCAATTTACGCTTTTTATTTTAGTCCTTCGAGCCCCATTCCGTCACCAATTAACAGGGGAACAGACGGGAGCTATAAAATATTATTATTTTTTAACCCTTGTGAATAAAATAAGGAAGAAATCAGATTCAAGCTCACGTGAAGCATTTTAATGCACTTACCACCTACCTTTGGCGCGCTGGTCTTCCCCAAATCAGACTGAAATCCCTAGCTCTCTTCCTCTGCCTCACAACCAACAGCCACCATCATCAACCTAAAGAAAATCCCACTTCTCTCTCTAACCACCACCATCATCATCAACATCTCAAGATCCTCAACCATTTCGAAGCCCTGATTAGATGGAAGCAAGCTCTTCAACCAGTTCAAGCTTGAGGAGGAGAGCTCCATTTAGGTGCTACTGTGATGAAAAACCAGTGTTAGTCGTTTCGTGGACACCGGACAACCCTGACAGAAGGTTTTATGGCTGTCCAAACTACTGGGTATTTCAATATTTGAGTGTTTTTTTAATTAAATCATGTTGTTTCTACTGGGTAGTTCAAGCTTTTGATTTTGAATCATGGAGTTTTCGTGTTTTTATTTTTATTTCATTGGGGTTAAGGGAGGAGGGACTTTCTGCATTTAGTTCGTTTTCTGGGTTTGGAAGCAATAATTTTGGGTTTTTTTTTTTGACACCTTGTTCAAGAGGTAGGATTTGTGCATATAAGGGTATTGTTCAACTGTGCATATAAGGGTATTGTTTAAACTCAATTTGTTGACTGGGGAATATTTTCCTTTTGTTGGTTAGGTTAGTTTATTGATCTTCAATGGTAATGTTTGCTTAAAATTGGATTGCTGTGGTTATATATAAACAACAATGTTTTTTCAATTTCATGTTAATTATACAGTCCTTATTGGTCATTAAGTAGCTTGATGGATAAAGAAATTGGTTTGCATTTCAAGTTGGGCGAAAGTGTAAATTCTTCCAATGGCGTGATGATGAGATATGTGATCGTGGTAAGGTGCTCATCCCAGAGCAAAGGCAACGGATTATCAGACTAGAGGCTGAGGTTGCAAGATGCCACAGGAGAGAGAAGTTTTACAATGTGGCTTTGGCATTCTTAATGGTGATATGTGGGATTTGTCTCATTAATTGTATGGGTAGTTAGACAGGTAGTGGAAGATTGATTAGGCTGGGAAGTGTGGAAGTGTTTATGCTTGGTTAGGTGGGTGGTGGAAGTGTATGTTTAGTTAGCATGTTTCATAGATGGGGGAGTTTCAATATCCTGTAATTGTTAATGCAAAGGGCTGGCAGTGTGTACATTTTGTGGTTAAGCAGTTAGTATGGATACACCTGCTGGTTTTTTTTTTGTACCATTCCTGGAATGAAATGAATACCCCTGTTTTCTAACTGTGTTGTTCAATGTGGGGCTGCTGAAATGTGTTTATGAACTGTATTCATACTGGTTTCAGTTTAATAAAAAATAAAAAGTTAAATAACCAATTTGAAAAAAGAGATGTGAATATGAAATTTGTTAGTAAGTCTCAATTTCAAAGTCAGAGAGTAAATGATGACAATTCAAGGCATGTTGGCACAGACAGGCTACTTAAGTTGTTCAGCCATATCTTAAAAATATCTATTAAACTTGTCCAAAATATCTATTAAATAATGAACTTAACATTTATTTTAAAAAATATCTTATCTCATATAATTATATCTCCTAAAAATTGTTATTTTTAAATTTAAGAAAGATATGTGTTATTTTTTATGATTTTTTATTTTATTTTTATAATTGTTAGATTTATATGGAAAGTTTGTTTATTTGGAAATATATTAAGTTTTGAAATTATTGCATTTACTAAGGAATAGCTAATACAACATTTTAAAGAGAAATAGTTATTCCTTATTTTAAAGAATAACTATTCACAAGGAATGATTATTCCATGTAATAAAATATAACAAACTAAAGAATAACTAAACCATAGGAATAACTATTACATTATAACATCTATTATAGTCTACCAAATGAAAAATTATATTATGTTTCGGGTGTATATATCATCTCTCTCACAGCAGCTAGATCTCACAACTGTGTGAAACCCAACTGTTATGAGAGAGATATCACATACACCTGAAACATGATATACTGCCTGCGTTTGGATAGCAAGTTTTGCTACTCAAAGTAAAGTTGCGTTTTTTTTTTTTTTTTTTTTTGCCGCACTTTGTTGACTTTGGGGAGACAAATTTACTGTGCATGAACAGTGCGTGCACTGTTTACGCACTATTCATGCAATATTTAATATTAAAAGTGGGTTCCACAATACTATTTATATATTTAAAAATTATTTTGCTACAGTGTTTTCAGCAACAATCAGTTTTTATCAACTTTCAGCAACAATAAGTGCTATCCAAACGGACCCACTATCTCCTACCAAACATGCCTTAAGTTTGTACAAGACTGTGATATGCGTCACTTGCACATTGGAGTTGCTTGCCTTATTTGGAGACCATGCATGCACTTAATTTGCAGTTTGCAATTTGGTTCGCTGAATAGAACTAGTTAGTACTTCGAAAGTTATGGTAACGTGTACCGATTTGACACAATTCACATGGTGGGTTTTTTTTTTTTTGGCTGAAACAATTCACATGGTTTTGCTGGCATGTTTGGGACAAAACACCTAGGAAATAAATACTCTGCAGAGGAACATTGATGAGGTTTCAACTGTGTGCAAACGATGGATAGCGATTTTAAGCGAGGCAGGTCCATTGGTAGAAAATTAATTGACCTGTACTATAAAAATTAAAGAGAAGAACCAAATTTTCTTGACCAATCAGACATTAAGGAAAACAAAATTGAGAAACAACCACGCACAAAAGAGATTGAATTTGTATTCAATACAAATATTGAGGCTTTAAAGCTTATAATTTAAGGGTGTAAGGGCGTAAGTGTGTAATAACTTCAATCCTATAGTCTCTAAAATAACACATCAAACTTTGAATTATTAAAAAATAACCAATTAATCTTTATAATTTTAAATATGTCAAAAGTTTCAATTTAATAACTATGAAAAAGTGTTAAAAAAAAAAAAAAAACTTGTTTCATTGGATTCATTGAATTTCACCCATACTTTAAAGATTAAAGACAAGAATTAAATTTTCTTGACTAATGTTAGACATAAAAGTTTAATGAAAGAAAAAATATTTTTAAGGCTTATAAATATAATTTAAGGGTGTAACAACTTAAATTATATAATTCAAAGAAAAAAAACACACATTAAACCTTGAGGTTTTAAAAGATAACCAATTAAATTCTATAATTTCAACAATAACAATAGTTTCTATGAATTGTCATATAACTTATGAATTGTCATTGTGAAATGTAATTTTGTCATTTTGTGGTTAATTTAATAACTATTAAAAAATTGTGACAAATTTTCCCTTTGTGCTTATGGTCATAGTACATTACCTATTTAAGGGTCTAATGACTTGTTTGTAACTTTATATATATATATATATATATTAATGGAATTGAGATTGGATTGGATCAAATACAAGGAAACGATCATTTAATGGGACTGAGATTGGATCGGATCGGATCAAATACAAAAAATGTTTTTTTAATTAATTTTTTGAATTTTTAATCTAATAATTAATACTTTTTAAGCTTATGTATTAACGATTGGGTAGGATCTAATACAAAAAGATTTTTTTATATAAAAAAGTTCAACTTTTTTAATTTTTATCAAATGATTACTGCTTTTTTAACCCAACAATATTAGATATAAAAGTTTGAATAATAACAAAGATAAAAATTATTTTATAAAAAATCGTAAATAATTATTAGTAAATAATAAAATAATATTAATAATAAACTTATATAAAACTAATAAAAATTTAATCAAATCAATATTTTGTAAACATATTTTAAAATAGATTGTAAATATTTGTTTTGAGACTAATAGTTTGTAAATAGGATTTTGTTAATGTGTACTTTTAAGGCATATATTATTTTTTAATTTAAAAAAAAATTTAAGAAATTAAAAAAGTATTGACAATTTTTTTAATTTTTGAAAAAATATTTTTAAAAATAGATGAATTAATATGTACCTTAAGAACACACATAAACCGGAGTCTTGTAAATTTTACCAAAAGTTTAAATAAATTAATAATCTGTCAGAAATCTCTGTGAAAAGACAGTAATGAATGACAGTTTATTTCCGATTTTTTTTTTTTTGGTTAAAGTTCTTATGAATTGGACTTGAACAATAAATATCCAACCAGATTCAAGTACGCACGATGGGTGTTAACTCTAAGCCATTGGGCTCATGATAGCTACTAATTACTAGGATCCAGGCCACTGTCAAATGTTAATTACGACATTTGATATTTGATGTGACTCTCCCAGTAGGACTTGGGCCACTTAAATATTAGGTATTCATGAAAGCTAAAGGAAAAATTATTAAGCCACTGGCAGCTTTTTCAATATTTAGTAAAAAAGAATTTTAAATAAATTGTTAATTTATACGAACATGCATTAATTGAACTCATTTATGTGAGACAGATGCTAACAGGTGCCGTAAGGCTTCCATTAAGATTATGGGGAACCGAACAAAAAGCCTGCTAGTGTAAGTAAACTAAGCAAACCAGAAAAATAAAAGGGACAAAAACATTACGTGACCATACCAAAATGAGCCTTTTTTTTCTTTTTCTTTTTCTTTTTTTTTTGATAGGACCAAAATGAGCTTATATACTGTATACGGGACTACCTTTGAACGTTCAAATTTTGTATCTAAAGGTGTTATATAAGTGGATCTTATGCATTGTTTATGAGATTTACAAATTTTTATTTTCAGTAATTTCTTATCAAAAATAAGTTTTATGATATTATTTATATATTTAAAAATTATTTTGCTACTGTATTTTTAGTTTTTAACAAAATAAGCTGTATCTAAACGAACCCTGAGGGTTAGTTTGGTTTAGGAGTGAAAAAGTGGGAGGATAGAAAGTGGTAGGAGGATGAAAAAGTGAGAGGATAAAAAATATTTTAATTTCTCTTATTTTTGTTTGGTTGAGAGTGAAAAAATAGAGTGATATGAAAAGTAAGTTTATATAAATTTACTCATATACCCTTTTAAAAAAAAATAATGACTAATTAAAACAAAAAGTAACAAATAACTATAGAAAAAAGCAATAACCCAATTTATTAAAAAATAAAAATCATGTACCAAACAAAATCATGTCTAGTTAAACAAAAAAACAAAAACAAAACAACTATCAAAAAAAAAAAAAAAGAGAGAGAGAGAGGCAACCGTGCCTAGCAAAAAAAAAAAAAAAAAATTATTTATGTATAATAAAAAAATTGCAAACATACCATCAGGACCAGGAGCCTTGGTGGGATGAAGCTGTTGAAGCGGTTTGGTGATTTCATCTCTTGTGAAAACCTTGGTGAGCTCGGTGTTAATCTCCTCCGTGACACATCTAGGAACAACATTAGTGATCTCATCAATACCCGTGGGGAAGAAGGTGGAATATATGTTCTCAAAATAGGATATTGTAGTGGCTGTAATACTTCCTTACTCTCACACCATTCACCGTTATGATTCCATAGCCCTAATATAGTTTTTCCTCCGCCTTTCCGATGCACACCTGGTATTCCTTGCAAGTACTTTAGCTAGAGTAATTATAGGACTGAGCATCAAGTTACCGTATTTTATAAGGGGTTGTTAACAAAAAAGTATTTTTGTTTCAAATAATACCTTGATGTCTATATCAAAATTCAATCAACTGGAGACATATATGTAAAAATAACTACCCACTGTCTTTTATTATTTGTTAATGAGTTTTTTTTTTTTTTTTTTGGTAGAAGTGCTTTTTATTTATTGGATTTTGATATTGCTGACGTAATATCATTTAATACTAAACACTTTTTTCTATTAAGAGGTGTTGCATAACACTGTTTAATATACATTGGAAAATGGTAACGGATGCCCTTAGGTAATGGTTAACAATTCATTTAAAAAGTGTTTTATGGGAAAAAAAAGTAATTAATGTTTTGACAATTCTTTTTATTTCTCATTAAAGTGGTGTTAAACATTTCTTAAACCGAATTGTTAACCATTACTCTAAGAATACTCATTAATATTGTCTTAAGAACACTCGTTAACATGACCTATAAACATTTAATGCACACTTTTTCCTCACTCTTATATGAAGTAGTGTAAATGTACGTTAAAAATTAAATATTTAATTAAGGGATAGTATCCTTCTTTTATTTCTCTCACACTCAAACGTGCAACTGTATATTTGAAGACTAAAAGAGAAAAAACACTACAACAGAAGCCACGCACTCTCTTTACAAATTAAAAGATCAGAACATGTGTATATATGATCTAGAAAATAAAAATACTTAAAATTTTGGAAAAAAAAAATTATATGAGGTTTGCCTTACTTTATTTCTCTCACACGCTTGTAAAATTTACATGTCTATAAAATATGGGTCTCGGGCGCAAGAGATTTTCCCTTCAGCATTAATGAAATAAATTTTACCAAAAACAGAAAAAAAAAGAAAAAAAAGAAAAGAGTGAAGAAGGTGGAGAGTTGTGCCGAATTTGCGGGGTAGAATGAGAATTAACTTAGGGTGTGTTTGTTTGGAGGTGAAATAAGGTGGATGGAAATATTTGGAGAGAAAATGGAATGAAAACGTTTTTTAGTGTGTATGGTTGGGTGGAGAAAAAGGAAAATAAATGTGAGACCCAGATGTTTTCTCTTCGGGCCCACCAAAAAATTTATCTTCAAAATTGAGAGAAAACTAAAGAGAGAAAATAAGGCTGTTTAATGGACAAAAATACCCATATCCTTTTTTTTTTTTTTTTTTGCTAGGCACGGTTGCCTCTCTCTCTCTTTGTTTTTTTTTTTTTTGATAGTTGTTTTGTTTTTGTTTTTTTGTTTAACTAGACATGATTTTTTTTGGTACATAATTTTTATTTTTTAATAAATTGGGTTATTGCTTTTTTCTATAGTTATTTGTTACTTTTTGTTTTAATTAGTCATCATTTTTTTTTAAAAGGGTATATGAGTAAATTTATATAAACTTACTTTTCATATCACTCTATTTTTTCACTCTCAACCAAACAAAAATAAGAGAAATTAAAATTTTTTTTATCCTCTCACTTTTTTATCCTCCTACCATTTTCTATCCTCCCACTTTTTCACTCCTAAACCAAATTAACCCTCAGGGTTCGTTTAGATACAACTTATTTTGTTAAAAACTAAAAATACAATAGCAAAATAATTTTTAAATGTATAAATAATATCATAAAACTTATTTTTAATAAGAAATTACTGAAAATAAAAATTTATAAATCTTATAAACAATGCATAAGATCCACTTATATAACACCTTTCAATACAAAATTTGAACGTTCAAAGGTAGTCCCGTATACAGTATATAAGCTCATTTTGGTCCTATCAAAAAAAAAGAAAAAGAAAAAGAAAAAAAAGGCTCATTTTGGTATGGTCACGTAATGTTTTTGTCCCTTTTATTTTTCTGGTTTGCTTAGTTTACTTACACTAGCAGGCTTTTTGTTCGGTTCCCCATAATCTTAATGGAAGCCTTACGGTACCTGTTAGCATCTGTCTCACATAAATGAGTTCAATTAATGCATATTCGTATAAATTAACAATTTATTTAAAGAAATTTTTTACTAAATATTGGAAAAGCTGTCAGTGGCTCAATAATTTTTCCCTTAGCTTTCATGAATACCTAATATTTAAGTGGCCCAAGTCCTACTGGGGGAGTCACATCAAATATCAAATGTCATACTTAACATTTGGCAGTGGCCTGGATCCTATTAATTAGTAGCTATCATGAGCCCAATGGCTTAGAGTTAACACCCATCGTGCGTACTTGAATCTGGTTGGATATTTATTGTTCAAGTCCAATTCATAAGAACTTTAACAAAAAAAAAAAAAAAAAAAAAAAAAAGAGCCTCCGAGTAAGCACGTGAGCGCATGCTCAAAGGCTAGTATATATAATTTTTATTTTGAGAATTTAATTTATAAGTGTATAAAGCAAGTTGAAAAATAACAAGAGAGTGATCCTATTTTTTAGGCAATGTTTTAGTGAGAGCTAGAGTTGTACTTTTATCAGATTGTCCTTTAGTTTTGTCTTTACTTAAACAAAAGGGTGTACAGGCATTTTTGAACCAAAAAAATGAAGATCCCAAACTAGAGAAACCCCTTAAATAGTAGTACAAATAACATTCAAAGTTCGGCCAGAAAATAAAATTCACTTTCAAAGAAAAATATTAGTACATTACTAAAGGATTGTATTATTACATTAAGTGATTAAACCGTCATCATCACATCACCCAATCGTATGACATAGTAGCTTCTTCTCAGTAGCTAGAAATATATAACCATTACATACGTTTTTTCTTTCTTTTTTCTTTTTTTCTTTTGAGAGATTACATATGTTTTTTCTTAAACACATTTCTCAATCCGTTCTTTTTTCTTCTTTTTTTGTTGAGAAAATTCTCAATGCGTTCTTTGTTTAGTGTATTTTCTAGCTTTGACTTTGTTTGGTCTAATTTCATTCATTAGAAGAAACAACCAACACCGTCTTATATGATTTTTGTTGTTTTGGATGAGGGATCTGAATTATAAAGCTCCTCCTCTGTCAACAACTCGTTCATCAATTCCTTTGAATGTGTAAAGTTGTGATTTACAACTAATTTGTGTTGGCTTTAATTATGTGCCAAATTTAATTGTAATTTTATTCAATCTTTTGTATCCTGTATTTTATGTGGGATTTCTTTGCAAGGGTTGTGTGTGAGAGAGAGTGTGAAGAATCAAGGCAAATTGAAGACCAAAGAAGTTTTCGTGGGTAGCTCACGAGAAGCCTTCCCGCGAAGTGAAACATATACTCAACACATGATTGAAATGCGAAGAGTCATGAGAGATGGTGACAGCTGGTTTTCACGAGTGTCTCCCAAGTAAGGCCTTCCCGCGAGATACTCACAAAACATTCTATTTTGCCAATCTGTCATATCTGATACACGAGGTCTCTACCCACACTATATATACCCACATTACCCACATATGTTGAGGAGTGCTTTCAGAGAGAAAACCCTAGCCATTACCCTTGAGAGTGAGAGATTGTCATAACTACAATTCTCTACACAATCCATTATGGTTTTCCTCGACTCCTACCTCTCTATTTCCAAATCCTTGAGAGGTTGATACCCAAACACTTACCACACTCATCCTGAGTGTAAAGTGAGGTTCTAGTGCTGCTGGGAATTATTGGAAGAAGCCATTTGTTTGGTGGATGCAATCGAGCTGAATTGTGTGATCCGGAGAGTTAGAGAAGACAAGGCTTGGTGAAGTCAATTGGTAGTAGGAGCTTAGAAGGCTCGAGTACATGGGGTAGACTAGGCTTGGAGAGTCTTTTGTTATTCATGTACTCCAACTTATTCTCTAGTGGATCGATTTATTGCTTGGAGGGCGGCGAAGTGGTTTTTCATCGAGTTCTTCGATTTCCTCTTCGATAACATATCGGCGTGTTATCTTGTGTTTACATTCTTCTTCCCTACTCTTTTGGCTTTCATTTTACTACTGTGATTTGATGAATATGGCTATTGTTTATCCGCTCACATTTACTCTATTCCAAACTTAGTATAAGTTAGAGTAAAATTAATCGAGCCATAATTTTAATTTGGGGGTCTAAATAACTCTTGTGTTTTCACACAAATTTGAGCTTTCAGTTGGTATCAGAACGGGTACACTTGCTGTGATTTCATTACCTAAGTGTGATCCTAGACCCTATTTGAGATGGACCGATCTCAATTGCTTAATCCTCCTCCATACTTTAATGGGAGTAATTACGCTTTTTGAAAAGTCTGTATGAGGGCATTCCTATATTCTATTGATAATTGTGTTTGGGACACTATCAAGATAGGATGGATTAGGCCGGAGGCCACCAAATCCACATAGGATAAGGCAGCTCTTGCGGCAGCTAATGCTAATAGTAAGATTTTTAAATATTATTTTCTGTGGTGTTTCCCCTGATGAATTTCATAGGATCTCTCATGTCATAATTGCCAAGGAGGTGTGGCAAATCTTGGAGACGACCTATAAAGGCACCAAAAAGGTGAAGGACACCAAGTTGCAAATGCTTACCACACACTTCGAGGAGCTAAAGATGAGTGAAGACGAGTCATTCGACTCATTTTATGGGAAGCTAAATAAAGTAGTGATTGGGAAATTCAACTTGGGAGAAAAGACGGAGGACTCCAAGATTATGAGCAAGATTCTACGTTCATTGCCAGAGAGTTTCCGTGCAAAGGACACTGCCATTGAAGATAGCAAAGACCTTGATGAGATTAAGATTCAAGAACTTATCGGTTCTCTTTAAACCTATGAGCTATCTCTACCATCTCAAGGGAAGAGCAAATCATTTACTCTCAAGATAGTCAATGAGAGATTGGAAGCTCAAGACTCCTCGGATGAGGATGAGGTTGAAAGGGATATGGCATACCTTGCCAAGAACTTCTGTAAGTTCCTAAAGTTCAAGAGAGATGGAAAGTCTTTTGAGAAGGGAAAATTTTCAAAGTTCAAAAAGGACAAGAAAGACTTCAAGAAGAAGGATTCAAGAGATTCCTCACCATCTAAAATGGTCACGTGTTTTGAGTGCAAAGGGCATGGGCATGTGAAGAAAGAATGCCTCACCTATTTGAGGGCAAATGGTAAAGTCTTTGCAACTACCCTCAATGACTCAGATGGTTCAAACTCTGATTCAAAAGAAAGCTATGATAGAGAAGGAAATTACTCCACATTTATAACCATTGCACTCGTAGATTCATTGGAAGATTTGAGCCTTCTAGTGGAAGAACTTGGTGAGCACACTGAAGTAGAGTCCATAGGAATTTGGGAAGAATCAAATGATGAAGATGAAGGAACCAAGGAACTACAAGAATCTTATAATTCTCTTCTTGAGAAAACCAGAGAGTATGCTAGAGTGGCTAAGGCAGCCATTAGAAAAATGAAGAATGCTGAACAAGACTACAAGAGCATACTTGTAAGGTACATGGAAACGAAGTGTGAAGTTAAGGCCTTGAATGGAGAACTAACCGAAGCCTACTCCGAGATCAAGTTTCTTGAGCTTGAAGTGATTAAAGCTAATGCCAAAGTGGAGTGTGTTGCCTCCAAGAAACTTGACAAAGTGCTTGCACATCAAAAGCTTTCTTCTGACAAAAGTGGCTTGGGATATTTCGGAGAGAGTAGTTCAAGTGCCAATGTGTCTAAGGAGATGAAATTTGTTAAAGCTAAGCAGCCAATGGTAGCAACTCCAAGTGTTGAGAATACAAAAGTGGAGAAGAAGCCAAATGGAACTAATCAAAAGGTTTTGACAAAACTTCAAAATCCATATGTGGCCAAACCCAAGGCTAAAGGGAAGTCTCTCCCAAAGTCTCAAAGAGGTCCTCAAGTTCAACACTTCTGCCATTATTGTGGAGTTAGAGGACACACAAGACCCAACTACTATAAACTTCACGCATTGAAGAAAGCAGATTCTCAAAGGCTAAGAGGACAAGGAAAAGGGAATTGAAATGCCAAGCAATCAAAAAGGCGAGAAGCTGATTCCAGGTTTGGTGATGTGATAAAAATAATTGATACCATCACTTCTTGTTTGGCAAGCTTCAGTCAAAGGTTTGAGAATCACAGCTCTAGTACCCAATCCTCTAAGGATATCACCCCAAACGCACATGCCATATGGGTGAAGAAGGGTACACATGCATAAGTATTTGATCATGTCCATGCATCAATTCTTCCTATATATTGTGACTTTGTATTGGTTGTTTGCTTATATTTTACATTCTAGCATGTTTCTTTTCAAGTTTGTTTTGTACTTGTTGTTTTTGTTGATCTTACTTTACATGTTCTGTTTTTGTGTGTTGAAAAATTCAAAAACTCATAAAATTTGAAAAATCTATAAAAATTTTGATCGCTTATGTTGTGTGTATCACATGTGAGTTTGGCCTAGTACCTTCGTACTAATGGCATAGTACATTTACGAGCTTAGTTTGTTATATATGCACATCTATCTTTGTGGGAAAAATCTTAAAATCTATGTGTGACTATTGTAAATCGATCTTCAAGCTTGTCAAGAATGATTGGTGAATAGTCTTGATGGTTTTGATACTTGCATAAACTTGTGCCTATATATCTTCCCACACCTTTTTATTGATTTTTATTTATAGCTCAACAAATGTCAAATTTCAAAAAGAGATAATGATCTGCAAAAGTCATCGCACAAAGTAGTATTTGACTAGGAAAAAGGGAAAGCAACTCATATTAAAATGTATAGTGCCCAAAAAGCCAAAGGCTTGCTCACAAAATTGAAATATCAAAAATTTCAAGCATCAATCACAAAATGAGATGTAAAGATAAAAAATGATCAAATGTAAAGAAGCCAAATGAAAAGCTTCAAAGATAATCATTCTCTTGTGGGAGGTCATATATGTTCATTTCTATAATTAAGATAAACCACTTGACTTAGTACCAATTGTGTATGACTTGATTGAATTGATCATTGAAACTTCACTTTGGACTATGGACTATTCCACATTTGATATTCACACACAACACACGAGACTTTTGCTTAATGAATATTTATTTCATTTGTGTGATTGTACATGTTCAAATGTGATGTGTATACTCAATTGCCTGTTGATCAAACCTAAAAAGATTTTTGAGTATTTTATATGTTTTTGAAAGTGTTTTTATGCTTTCATGTTTTGAGTTTTTGTTCAAATTGCATTTCTCATGTTTTTCATCAAAAACTTCTTCAGAGGCATTTTCACAAAAAGCTCGCGACTAAGCTCTTCTTGCGAAAATGGATTAAGGCAAAACATGAAAACACAAAATTCAAACAGAAACTTTCACGACTATCTTGTTACTATTTCGCGAGTAAAGTCTACTTGCGAAAAGTTTTGTACTTCAGAGGCATTTTTTGCAAGTAACTTCACGAGAAACTAACCCATAAAAAATGCGTGTTTTTAGTTTTAAAGAGCTGATGTAGACAGTTTTTTCAAAGATATCATATTTCCCTCACTTTGCCTTCCTCGTGCCTCTTTCCAACTCAAAACTGATTTTCACTCAAAAACCCAACAATTTTCAAGTACAATCATTTCAAAAACTTCTCTAAGGTATTTTTTAACATCTTTTATCCTTATTTCCTTAGATTATGCAGAAAATTTCTAAGTTTTACTTGAATTTGGGAATTTTTGAAAAAGGGTTGGGAACTTTAAATTTTGTCAAAAATTTTTCAATTTCTTGATTGAGCTTTGTCCCATTTGGTTTGTTTGTGTTTGTGTTGGCCCCTTGTGGCAATTTTAACATGTATTTAGGCAAGTTTCACTTATATTCATGCATTGCTCACATGTTAGTTCTATAGGTGCATACCAAGTGTTTGATAAAATGCCCAAATGGCATTTTGGTATTGTTTTGAACTCCAATGAGTTCCATACTTTGGAAATTACCATGATTTAACTTATTTATCATGTTTTGATCATTAGTTGTGTGTTTTACATAATTTGACCCAAATGTGCTTTGCCATGCCTTACACATGCATCACATATGCACACCACATGCACACTTGATGCACACACTTGCACATTTGTCATTTTTTTGCATTTTATTGATGTTACATGTTTTAGCACTTATAACATGTTTATGTGACATTGTTTTGTTCCTTTTTAGGAATTAGTACTTGTTTTTATGGACTAACTTGACACTAATCAAGTTTGTGTTCCTGTTTTTTGTTTTTGCACTTGTTTCTCTGCTTTGTGTCTGTTTTTGTAGATGTCTCCCACTAAGCACTCTGCTTCCAAAAAATCCTCAAAGTGTCCACACACAGACTCAGAGAGCTTCAGAACAGTTGAGGCAAACATGGCATATAATAATTGCTATAAAAGGGTAACAATCATCATGGAAAGGGTTGTACAAATGGAGACCCTTGAAAACACTACCATACCTAAAGTGTTCAAAGAGAGAACTTGGACAAAGTTGTTGAATCCAAGTGGCAATGTTTATGCTGAACTCATAAGGGAATTCTTCTCCAATGCCACTATGGAAGGAGACCACATTAACTGTTGGGTGTGTCAAAAGGAATTCATTATCATAAGGGATTCCATTCAAGAATTCTTAGAAGTTCGTCCACCATCTCAGCCAATCTTTGTGCAATATGATGACAGATTGGACTCTCTTGAACCAATGGCGGAGCGCCTTGGTGGTTCTCTTAAGAAGAAGTCAATGAACACCATCCCTTTTATAAGGTTGAATTTAATCAACCATTTTGTTGGCTTTATTCCGTGTCAATTTGCTTGTAATTCAACATTTAGAAACCTTGTATTTAGGTGGGAATCATGTAAGCGCGACTGGATCTCACGACTGGCTCACGGCTTGCAAGTCGCCAAAGGAGGCACACGTGTGAACCATGCAGAGGAGATGAAGAGTCACGATAACTGGAGCACTACAAGACAAAACTTCCAATCTGGCCATTTTGTTAGTTCGCGGCTCAGACTCACAACTCAGTCAAGTCTCGAGGCCAAGTCACCAGACCACTCTGTTTGGGAAAAACTGACCTTTCGCATGCTAAACACACGTCAATATAAATACCCCTTATGCCCACATATTGTAGAGAGCTTCCAGAGAGAATTTTGAGAGAGAAACCTTAGAGAAAAACAAGATTGACTCATCCACAATCTTCATCATTGTTTCTCCAAATTCCTCTACTCTCACCCTCTGCATTGATACATCCTTGAGAGGTACATTAGCCAAATCCTTATCTTACCATACCCATATCAGTGAGAAAGTTATTGGAGCTTAGGAAGCAGGTAGGAACGGACCAATTGATATTAGTTGACAAAGGTTCGGCGTAACCTCGTTGAAGTAAGAAGCTTGGAGGGCTTAGATACACTGGATAGATTAGGCTTGGAGGGTCTTCTGTTGTTCATGTATCCCAACTTCATTCTCTACTGGATTATTGACCGCTTGGAGGGTGGCGGAGAGGTTTTACGCCGAGGACTTCGGTTTCTCCTTCAATAACACATCACTGTGTTGTCTTTGTGTTTGCATCTCTCTTCCCTTAATCTTTGGCATTTAATTTCTGTTGTGGTTGTGATATTGTTTAGTTTAGATTGTTTTCTCAATTCTATTATAGCTTATCTTCATTTTTCGCACGTACATTATTTGATAATAAGCTTGAATTGGTAATTTGTAATTTGGGGGTCTAAACATTCAAGGTGTTTTACACACTATTTGAACATTTACCTTTCAATGCGGAGATGAGGACATTGGCCTATGTCATGATTCACAACCTCTACCCGATGATGAACTTGACAACATTGTCTGGACCAAGAACCATTTTCCTGTATGATCTCTTCACACATAAAAAGATCGACATATGCAGTCATATATATCACCTCTTGACCAAGAGTATCACTAAGAGGAACTCAAGGACAATATTACCATTCCCTAGTCTCATTATGGGTCTCATAGCAAAGACCAAGCTAAAGATTCCAAGCAGTCTCACCATTGTGTAAAGAGACTATGCCATTGGTGCTTATACGATGACACATAGCAAAGCCCACATCACCAGATCAAGAACAGGTGTTTCTCAAATCCCAAGGGAAGAGGTTGAGGAAGAAGTTAGGGATACGGAAGAAGAAATTGATAGGTTCACCTTAACCCCGAAGAGCTCTGCACAACTGTCTTCCCAAGCTCAAGCACGAAGACCCGATCTTCTTAATTGCCTCATTGCAAGGATAGAGCAGACATATGGCATGCTCGAATCCCATGTGCAGCACACCGCAAATCAATTTGCTTATATTCAAGGCCAGATTGCGGCACTACCATCACATATCGAAGACATGTCAATGGAGCAGAGATCTGAATCAGAATCTAAGCAATTTTAGCCTCTTTGGCCATTCTGATTAGAAAGGGGGAGAAAATTTTTGAGGGGTAGACGCACAGTTTGAAGGTGAGCAGAACAGATCATAGATATTGGTTTATTTTTGGTGGTTTAGCGGTTTAATTTGTTTTTACCTTTATAGTTTTTATAACTCTTGGATATTTACATTGCTTTCTTTTAAAACTTTAAGTACTTTGGTTTAAAACTTTCAGTTTAATTTTAGTACTCTGTGTTTTATATCCTTGCTTTGTAGCATTTTTTAAGTACTTTTAGATTTTGTTGCACTATCTTGAGTACTACACACTTGTGCCCTTGTTGGATCCTGTATCCTTGATGCAAATACTTCATATATTTTGCATTGGTTGTGTGTTGGACATGCAATTGATTTTTGTATTGCTCTTAATTGCATTGCATGTCTGGATGATCATTTACTAGCTAAATGCTCATTGTAGTCATTCTCTAATGATTGTTATTGTTTGATCAAGATATGCTTAGCTGTTTATATAGTGTTTATTACNAAAAAAAAAAAAAAAAACTAATAGGAAAAGGCTGCGTTTCATTTACTTCTTCCACAATTAAACCCATGTACAACCAATAAGTTCATCCTTCTCCTTTCGTTTTCTTCAAATCTAGATCTACTATAACAATTATTTAAACTGCCCTACTGAGTATGTTTAGTTTAGGATTTGGTCAAAACTTTCACACCGTAACCATGATTGTCTATAATTTTGTCCATAACTCTGAACATGCACCAATTACGGCAGGTTGCTCGAGTCTTGTTCTACCTTTCATTCAACCAGTATTATCTTTCCTCTTTCTCTTTTTCAGCTTTCTTTGAGATATATATTATTCTTATGTTTCTATTTGAAATTCTATATTCCACAAATATAATAAGAATTACAAAGAAATTTGTCGTTTTAGTCAAAAAAGAATTACAAAGAAGACTAATATATATTTATGGGCTATTCTCAATGACTTTTATAAGTTAAGGATTTGGGCGTGGAAAATGTTGTATTCTACTTAGGAAAAACAAGGATTATCATATTAGAGTGACAATGTATAACGGTGTCATCTTTTTATTTTATTTTTTAGAAAGTTTCAATTTATGACATTTGCTCCTGATGATATTTCTTTATTATCAAAACAAGACATCAATCAGTTTTTGGTGTAAATAGGATAGATCTTTTATTCAACTATCAAATACTACCGGTTGAATTATTTAAAAAAAAAATCATATTTGTTTGATATTACATGCTTCGAAACTTATGAAAGACTAAATTCTACAGCCCATTAAGACTATAGCCAAAGAGATCTCCTATTAACCCAATTACAAATTAGAAAAACAATTCCAAAATAGACATGTTACTATGTTGGGGACACCATTTTTTTTTCTCTCATTTAATGACATTATATAAGTTGTAATTGGAATAACATTGTTTTAGCTATTTATATAACTACATTTTGACACCACTTTTATAAAACTAATCACAATATACACACACACACACGATCTTAACCGTTTTTGGAAGAAAAAAAAAAATCTATGTAGGCATATTGATTTCGACATGTTAAGAAAGTGTTCGACAAGAAATGGTGCATCAAACATCATGTTGATTTGAAAGTTTTGATCTAAATCTTCCTAAATTTGAGGGGGCAAATGTAGTGTAGTAAAATAATACTATATAGTACAAATCATAAAAGTGAGATGCCCCAATGATTTATGCAAAATAGTTTAGAATCTTAGATTAGGAAACAAATGTTAGTGGTCAAATCATGAGGTTTTGAATGTGTTTGACGACATAATCACGTGTGAGATTTAAGAGAGATTATATTTGCATAATATCAATATACGGATTCAATAGTTTTTTGTAATGAGTTTTAACTTATGGCGTTCGCTTTTGATGATGGCTCTTTATTATTAGATCAAAATATCAATCGGTTTTTAGTGTAGGTGGGGATTGAACCCCAGATCTTTTATTTAATCATCAGTGATTTTATCAATTGAACTAACTGAAACCCATTGAATTTAATAATTTGTACACAAAATTAAAATTTAAGGATCATTTTATGGTTATCCAATTATAAAACAAAAAGAAAAAAAGAGAGAGATCATTTTATGGTATCACAAATGTTTTTGGGATTGTAGACACCATAGAGTTATGTTTTAATCTTACATGAATTACTAGCAAATGTTATAAATAAAATTACTATTATATGTGGCATGAAGGAATCGATCATTAGATTTGATATAGACATTATTTGACACTATCACAATCAAACGAAAATAATTAACATATAAATATGAAACAACTATGAAGTTATTATTTTGACATTAGTTACCAAAGGACGTAACAAAATTACTATCTAAATTCCTATTTTAGTGTTATCCCAAAAAATAAATAAATAAAAGGATAATAATGATACTTTTTTTTTTTTTTTTTTTTTAGAGTTTCAACTTATATTGTTTATTCTTGATAATAGTTCATTATTATCAGATCAAGACATTAATCATTTTTTGGTATAGGCAGGAATTGTATCTTAAATATTTTATTCAATTATTAGAAACTTTACCAGTTGAGCTAACTAGAATCTACAAGAATGAAACATGATTTATCATGTACCGTTGTGGAATCTATTATTGGATTTGACGTAGATATTGTCTTATATATTTTAAATCTATCGCAGTCAAACATGGTATAAAATAAAAAGTACTAAAAAACTGTAGACTTATTACTTTGACCTTACTAGCTAATGTATCTGACATTTAACTTCGGTTAACAAAATTACTGTATTGTATGTTATTAGTAGATATAACATGCAAGAAAAAAAAAAGTACAAATATTATACAATTTCCCTCAATTAAAAAAAGATAAAGAACTTTCTCAAATAATAATAATAATAATAATAAAGAAAAAGAAAAAAGGTCAGTCATTTTTGTCTGCAGTCCTAGAAGCAACAAAACCATCTTGACCCTTGTCATTGGTTTTTTTTATATAGTATTGATGGTGGGCAAGAGAGCTTTGTACTTGAAGTGTGTGAATTCCACACCTTAATTAAGCATCACCTAGTAATGTACACATGTTATGGCCTACTAGCTAGTACTAGTTCCATGCAAAATCATCCATAGAGCTCAATTCATCATACATTATATCAGACATAAGGCTAGACTCCACAAACCCAAGATCAAAGCTAGAGCCATCAAATGAAGTATCCATGGGCTGATGAATAACCTTATTAGTTACCATCTCAGAAACCTTATCTTTCTCTTGCTGTGGTTGTGTCAGTGTATATTGCTCTCCTTCCAATCCGGGTGCCTCGAAGGGTTCAAGAGTATTGGCACCCCAAACACAATTCTCATGATTTAAGACCCCAAAACCGGATAGGTTCACGGAAGAGGATGATGAGGAAGAAATATTGGGTGTGCTCTCAACTGATGATACATGAGGGAAACTGGAAAAATCAGTGAAACTCTGATTCCAAACAAGATTAGGGTTTTGAAGCAATGGAGGTTGATCAGTTTCAGGTACTGTAATGATAGGTGTTTTCATTTCAAAGGTGGAAACATCTGTAAACTGAGAATTCAGAGTAAAAACTGAATTGGGTTGCTGATGGTTTGGTGATACATTGCATGCAACCTTTTTAGAGGCTCTCTGATGAGAAGGTATTAGATTGTGAGTGTTTGGGTCCAACCCTTGTGACATAAGCTTTTTCTTGATGCATGAGTTCCAGAAATTCTTCACCTCATTGTCTGTTCTTCCTGGGAGGTGCTTGGCTATCTGAGCCCATCTTTACAGCCAAACAAAACTTTCTTAAAATTTACTCCAAATCAAGAGGAAAAAGAAAAAAGAAAAAATGATGATGGATATTTACACGTTTAGTAAAGCTATTTTAAAATCATACTCTTTAAAGTACAGTCTTTTGAAATTTCACTTTTTTTTTAAGTACAATTTTTTTTAAATGAGGTATTTTAAAAACGTTTAAGAAAGAAGTTGTACCAAACAAACACTAATTTCTAATGAAAAAAAAAATGATCCTTACTTGTTGCCCACAATCCTATGAACATCAATAATAATCTGTTCTTCTTCTGAAGTGAAGGTACCTCTCTTAAGATCTGGTCTTAGATAGTTTATCCATCTCAATCTACAACTCTTTCCGCACCTTTGCAATCCTGCAGCAATCACAATTCCACTTAGCAACCACTTGGGCATATAAATTTATGTATGTAAATCTATGGCTGTATAAATCTAGTTACTTTGATATAAATCAATCAATTACAGAATACACGTTAATTGTGTGTGTTTTGAGAGAGAAAGAGAGAGTTGAAGGAATGATTACCAGCAAATTTTGGGACAGAACTCCAGCTTCCAAGTCCATGGGCAGTGATATATGTGACGAGCTTCTCATCTTCTTCAGGAGACCATAGGCCTCGTTTAACCTTCTGTTTGGTACAGCAGCGATGGCCACCCATCTTTTCGCTTATCATGAGGCCTTCTTCTTCTTCTTCTGCTGAAGAGTTAGGCTTAGTGTTTATCATGAGGCCCTGCCTGCACTGTTTTAAACTGACCAGTTTCAGTATTCCCTATGTACTTATCAAACACTAACATGCGTTGTTTACTACATGTTTTATATTGAAGCTTCACAACAGAAATGAGAGAGAAAGAGATGAATGAATATATAGTAACTGATGACAAGTACAAATATAAACGTTTCCAGTAATATAAGCCAAGTGGCAACATATGTAACAAACAGTGAAGAAAAGGTTGCCAAATGTGTTTTCTTAAAAAGAAGCAAAAAATTAAATAAAAGAGGTTATTGCGAAATGTGGTTAATGATTTAATGTTTTTTGTTTTATCAACTTTTTGGACAATTTGGCCAGAGGATTATGATTGAAAAACTTTGCAAAGCTCCTCTACAAGGTCTAATGATGGCCCCACTATTTCGGAAAAAAATTTGTTTAAAAAGAGAAAGAAAAATTCATTCACTATATAAGCAAGAAAAGTTTATTCTACTATTAAGATTTTTTTTTTAATTTAATACTTTATAAATATTTTATTATTCAACCTTTTAAATGATGTAGTAACATGTTATTTGGTACACATTTAAATTTATAATATTTAATTAAAACTACTAATTAAATTAAACTTATTTTAAATAAAGGGACTTTTTTCCAATAAAAAGAGAGTTATTCGCTAAAGTATGTTTTATATTTATTTTATTATTTAAAATTTACCACCCCAAAATCATTTCTGCCCATTATTTACTAGAAGCTTTTTTGATTTCCATAAAGAAGAATACTGTTTGCGTAATGAAGACGATAGCTCAGTTTATGTTTCTTTAATATGGATATTGTTTTTGTTACTGAAATCCTTATTCTCTAGAGCCTTCCTTGCATAAGTCTCCACCAAACCACAGAGAAAGAAAAAAAAAATCTATGACCCATTGGTCACATAAAGAAAATTCCGTGAGAGAAATGTGCTGGAAGTTTAACTTGAGGTGCACTCATGAGGACCACACTCCACTGGGTCTAATTGAGTGTTTTGGTGGCCTTGTTTTCTGCCATTGCTCATCTCAATTCTCAACTCCATACATAATCACTAGTCAAAAAATGAACAAAAAAAAAAAAAACATGACCTTGTGAAGAAACCTTCTTAATCATTCATTTGCTTAATTTGTCAATTGGTAATAGTAGGTGTTAAAGCTTACGTAAACAACACTGTCATCCTCAAGCCTTTACCAATTTTGTTCTCTTAGAAAGAAAAATTTTGAATAACAAAACTAATATGAAATAGTAGGAGATGCCCTAGATGGATATTTTGGATAGTGCTCTAAGAAATCAATGAGAGGATCTTTGTAAATTAACTTATCAAATGAAATTAATTGATTAAAATGATGGCTCAAGAAATAGATATCTAATGTTCAATTCCTTCGACATACTCAATCCGTCTGGCTTGATGGCGATTGGTCACATTCCTAGAATTATACTTGTCATAGGGAGCAATATCACCTGTAATTGGGTCATATGCAAGCCTTGCAATGTGCTTAGTTAGACCAATAATAAAAATGCATGTCTTAAAAAAGATACTTCAATTCAGGAGTATATCACCTGCAACTGATAAATGTGTAAGAGGTGGTACAATAAAAATAAACACCAAATTAAAACAAATTTCAAATAAACGATTCAACAATTACGATTCACATGAAAGTGTGGAACCAAATATTTTGTTGAATATATAGGTATGAGTAAAATCTCAAATTGAATAAGAATAAAAAGAATAAATAGTTAATATAACATAGTCAAACTCATACGCACTTAGGAATTTTGAATTAAGTTGTTTATTTATATGTTATATTCACTAAACTTATCTACCCTAGTCATTGCAATCCATTATTGTTATGGAGCAATGGTTGTATGTACAATTGGCATTGGGGCAACCTATGAAGGCAAGTGAGTGATGATGGAGGATAATAGTGGGAACCAGGGGCGAAGCCAAGGGGGGGCGAGAGGGGGCAACTGCCTCCTTGACCCCTCCTGAAAAGTCCCCTAGATTATAGCATTTAGGTTCCTTTCTTAAATGTTTTGCCTAACATAGGAAAAAAATTCAAAAAGACGAAGTGTCTTGTTATAGAAAAACAATCCTGACACATAAAAATAAAAAGGGAAAAAGCTGCATAAATCATCCCACCAACAATAGTACTACATATTTTCTCTTTTAAGCTTTTATATTGTCCAAATTTATAGCTTATCACCATATATGACACTTTACTGTTTAACTCAATTTTCTTTTGTTATCCATCTTATTTTCTATTATTATTTTTGGGTGTTTTTTCACCGCAATGATGGTCGTCTTAAATTTTACACTCTTTTATTATTATTATTATTATTTTTATATAGAAAAGATCAACTACCTAATGTCCCAGTACGGTATTGAAATTCTCAAACCTTAACTATCCATTTTTTCTCCTTCTTGACTTTTTAGTTTCCAAATTTATAGGTAATTGTTATACTTTTTTTTACTTTGATGGTTAGTGACTATGCAACAGTTTCAAAATATAAAACGTTAAATACTGTTGAGCAAATTAAATTTGTTATGAAAAAATAAACTATAGTTTATACTTACATTAAAATTTGTATAACAATTATAGTTATTTACGATTGTTTATTTATTAGGTTATTGTGGGGCCCATGGGCCTGACAACCACAGCCCATCGCATAGTAGGCCCAAGGCCAGCGCCGAGGAAGACTGACCAGCCAAGGCTAAGTTGGGGAAAGCCTCTTTTTTGACCCACGCCGAGGACCTCTTCGTCCTCAGCATACTAAGGATAATTTTTGGGAGGGGACAAGCCCAGAGCAAGCTGTTACATTCACACTTAATGTATTCACCTAACCCCTCTGGCCGCATTAATGGGGATATAACCCCTTAGCAGGGTAACGTTAATTAGAGTGAACCACTTGAGTACCGATAAGGCCTCTGATGGGACGGACGGCCAGAAGAGAAGCGAATGGATGATCAACAGATGGAAGAAGGAGATAGGAAGATGAAGACTATATAAGAAAAGTAAGAAAAGTAAAAAAGAGGGAGGGGGGAAAAAGAGAAGAAGAGGGGCTCCTCGGCCATGGGCCGAGGAGCATCCCCCCAGTTGTAGAGAAACTCTAAGTATTTTCTTTTATAAAAAAGAGTTCATACTTGATGAACGACGGGCAGCGCCTAAACCTTTAACCCACTCTCTATAAATTTATTGTTTGGGCTTGTTGGGCTGAAAACCCATTTATACTCAGGGTCAAATCCAAACTGAGTCCCTACAATTTGCGCCGTCTGTGGGGAGGATTAGGGTGCTGGCCGGCCCACCGGGCGATTGTACTAAGCGGTCGTTTTACAGTAGGTTGGCGAAGTAAAAAAAAAATAAAAAATTTGACAGCGAAAAGAGAAATCTTGATATTATTATTTCATAAATAGAAACAGTACAAATTACAATCAGATGCTCAGGCAGGCGTGTTTCACAAACAAATTTACAAGTTAATCCTACCAGCTAGTTCTACAATCAGAGGCCCAGGTGGAGCCGCCCTAAAAAAGCTAGCTAGAGGGAAGTGTCAAGCCGTGCTTTTATTGGTATAAAGAGAATGGGAGAGCTTGACACAAAAAGCAGGGAAGGGGGAGGACCATCTTGTTTCCAGGCCACCAACAACTCCCTTCTCGGTGCGGCGGAGCTGGAACAAAGAGAGGAGCAGACGCAGGGGCTCCGGGATACCTTCCCTCATGATGTTCCCTTGATTCTCTCCAATCCTCACGAGTGTTGGCCGTTGGAGACGGCAACACTCGAGCACCGCCCATGAGATGAATTCGCACGTCTTCTTCGTCGGGGGTGCGCTCCGAGGAGAGACGTTAGGTACTCTAACAACATCCCTCCGGGCCACCTTGTATGGCGCCATCGGGGTTACGCCTAGACTCTGCCGCACCGGAAGCCCAGTGGGGGCTGCGGCCATAATGGCTCTTGGCACGGATGTCCTCACAC
>NW_027069647.1:431736-469672 GCF_002906115.3 Quercus suber | reverse complement strand
TTCACAGTACTTCAAACTCACATTATTGGGTATCCCATAGTCGACAATGAATTTGTTCATCATCTCGTCGGACTCAACCAACTTCTTAAACTTACCCATTCCCCAAAGACGACTGAAAGTTCCAAAAGAAGAAAAGGAGAAGTAGAATCAAGGAAATTTGGGGTCACTGGAAGAAGAAGACTTACAGAAATATGACGATTCTCTTTAGGTAGTGTGCAAGTTGAACTAGACTCAAGTCATACGCATCAATGATTGTAAGCGCGAAAATGAGGAAACCAGGCGGTTCAAACAGGTACTTATACTCCCCCTTAGGTTTCCCAAATGTAACTGCCTGCCCATAAAAGCAGGAAATCCCCACCGAATGATTACCATCACATCGTTGAAAGTGGGAAACGTGGTGCCACCAAAATTTAATGTGGACACACATTAAGTCTTGAAACGCAAAAAACGCGCATCAAGCAGTCCAAAAGTCACCAGCATTAGCACAAACCGAAGTGGGGCGATTCGCCTAGGAGGGCCCGTGGGTATCAAAACCCTCCTCCCCGTCCGGGGGAACGTGCAGCAGGGTTTTGAGGGGTTATTGTGGGGCCCATAGGCCTGACAGGCACAACCCATTGCATAGTAGGCCTAAGGCCAGCGCCGAGGAAGACTGACCAGCCAAGGCTAAGTTGGGGAAAGCCTTTTTTTTGACCCACGCCGAGGACCTCTTCGTCCTCGGCATACTAAGGATAATTTTTGGGAGGGGACAAGCCTAGAGCAAGCTGTCACATTCACACTTAATGTATTCACCTAACCCCTCTGGCCGCATTAATGGGGATATAACCCTTTAGCAGGGTAACGTTGATCAGAGTGAACCACTTGAGTACCGATAAGGCCTCTGATGGGACGGACGGTCAGAAGAGAGGCGAATGGATGATCAACAGATGGAAGAAGGAGATAGGAAGATGAAGACTATATAAGAAAAACAAGTAAAGTAAAAAAGAGGGAGGGGGGAAAAAGAGAAGAAGAGGCGCTCCTCGGCCATGGGTCGAGGAGCATCCCCCCATTTGTAGAGAAACTGTAAGTATTTTCTTTTATAAAAAAGAGTTCATGCTTGATGAACGACGGGCAGCGCCTAAACCTTTAACCCACTCTCTATAAATTTATTGTTTGGGCTTGTTGGGCTGAAAACCCATTTATACTCAGTGTCAAATCCAAACTGAGTTCCTACAGTTATTAATATTGATTAGTTCTTTCAAGGTTATTTTAGTTTAATATTGTCTTTAAACCTTGCCCCCCCAAACTAAAATCCTAACTCTGCCACTTGTGGGAACTAGACCTTATCAATGGGAGATGAGATTGTTTGATTTCAGATATAAGATTAGATATCTTTGGGATTAGTTTGTTGTAATTGCTAACTTGGTTGCTGAGTTGGCTGAATTTATTTATTTGGTATTTTTAATTAATGAATATTTTATTCATCTTTTACCCATCGTTGGAATTGCATATTCACCAATTAGAAGCAAAATGTGGCGCTTGCTTCAACAAATTCATTGTTTGTGGCTCTTAGTGATTTACACTTTTTTTTTTTTTGGCTGAGGCTCTTAGTGATTAACACTAGTTCTTTGTCCTCCTGATTATTTCATATACACGTTTGTATTGTTAAATTATCAATTATCCTAGAAATTTAAACTATAAAAAAATGGTGAGTTTAATCACTTAACTATAATTCTAATACTTCTTCCTCACTCATGGGTCTAAACTTCCTATTAATAAGTGAGGGTCTAATAAGTGAGAATTTAGCATTTTAAATGGGAGGTAGAGTGAAGACAATGATCAAACTCAGGATCTCATATTCTGATATCATATTAAGTTATTAGGAAATTGTGAGTTTAATTACTATACCATAATTCTAACATGTATAAGTGGTTAGAAATCTATGTTTTGAATTTAAAATGAGTATTTATATAAAAAAAAAATTATGAAAAGTTATGGTTACTGTTAAGTTCTAAAAGTTTAGAATAATTGGCAAACCATGAGTACAAATTTATCTAGATATAGATCTTAGAGTCTATAAGATTTATTAGATAATGTTCAAGCTTGTCTAAGAAAAAAGAAGCTGTAGGCTCAGGAATTCGAAATATGCCAAGTTTGACCGATTGAGAACAAGGCTCAATCGATCGAGAATTGCATCTACAAAATTTTAAGCTCGGCCCATTAGCCCAAACTTGTCTATTTGAATTCCAAAACGTGATTTTCTTGCTACAATATTTAAATGACATTATAAGCTAACCTTAGTGGTGGTGTTTCGAGAGAAAAGAGTGCATCCTGTGCCTCCAATTGTTGATCTAGGGATTTTGTACCCAAAACTCTCTAAAGTCTTCTATTTGCAATATTCCTTGAAGAATCTCAAAATTTGGTATTGTAGAAGCAACTATTGATGGTGATCTGAAACCTTTGAGTAGGATCTCACGATCACAAACACAGGTGTTTGTGTGCAACAGATTCAAGATAGAAAAGTTTGTGGATTCAGAGCTGCACATGATCGTGTGAGTAAGTTCTACAAGAGGTAGCTTTAGATTTTTGAGAGAAAATCTATTGTAAACTTCCATTCTATAATAGTGAATTTGTTTGCCTTGAGGATAGGTCAGGTTAAATCCTCCCTAGGTTTTTTACCTTGAAACTGTTGGTTTCATTGATTTTTATGGGTAGTCATATCGTTGTCTTATTTATTTTTCTGTATTGCATGATATAATTTATTATTATTTAACCTAGATCTGAATAAGAAACCCAAGTGTCAACTTGATTAATTAATTAGGTTAAACAATCTTGATTTATTAGATAATGTTCAAGCTTGTCTAAGAAAAAAGAAGCTGTAGGCTCAGGAATTCGAAATATGCCAAGTTTGACCGATTGAGAACAAGGCTCAATCGATCGAGAATTGCATCTACAAAATTTTAAGCTCGGCCCATTAGCCCAAACTTGTCTATTTGAATTCCAAAACGTGATTTTCTTGCTACAATATTTAAATGACATTATAAGCTAACCTTAGTGGTGGTGTTTCGAGAGAAAAGAGTGCATCCTGTGCCTCCAATTGTTGATCTAGGGATTTTGTACCCAAAACTCTCTAAAGTCTTCTATTTGCAATATTCCTTGAAGAATCTCAAAATTTGGTATTGTAGAAGCAACTATTGATGGTGATCTGAAACCTTTGAGTAGGATCTCATGATCACAAACACAGGTGTTTGTGTGCAACAGATTCAAGATAGAAAAGTTTGTGGATTCAGAGCTGCACATGATCGTGTGAGTAAGTTTTACAAGAGGTAGCTTTAGATTTTTGAGAGAAAATCTATTTTAAACTTCCATTCTATAATAGTGAATTTGTTTGCCTTGAGGATAGGTGAGGTTAAATCCTCCCTAGGTTTTTTACCTTGAAACTGTTGGTTTCATTGATTTTTATGGGTAGTCATATCGTTGTCTTATTTATTTTTCTGTATTGCATGATATAATTTATTATTATTTAACCTAGATCTGAATAAGAAACCCAAGTGTCAACTTGATTAATTAATTAGGTTAAACAATCTGTGTGTTCAAGGGTCTAAACAAACAAATAGATACAAAACAGAATTCTAAATCTTATACACACTCTTTTAAGTGTTCGTTTGGGATGGGCTGAAATTTTCAGCTTATTTACATTTTAGTTTATTTTTGTTATTATTTATGGATCCCACTGCACTTTTTAATATTATTCATGGGTCCCATTGTACTATTCAGCTTATTTTTTAACTTTTTTTTTTTTTACACTTTTAGCAAAATGTTTTCAGTTTCAGCTAAATAAGTTGTTCCCAAATGGACCACTAATCTCTCAAAAGGTCTAAACAAACAAACCAAACAAACCAAACACTCTTTGCATGAGGTGAGTGGTCTGTTTGCTGACATGTAATATTTTAATACTAAAAATAGTTACCATATCATTAAAAAAAAGACATATTATTGTTCCGTTAGACACATAGGCATAAAAACTAACAAAAGTTAACAAAGGGACCAATAATGCTCATTTTTAAAACTTTAGGGACCAATAGTGTTTACTCAAAACTTTAGGGACTAATTGCGCTCAACAGATAAACTTTAGGGACTTGCACTATAGTTTTGCCAAATATCTATCCGCCCAGTGTTTGCTCAATATACTAAGCAAGTTAGGTAATCACCTTATAAGGCCCCCAAGCAAAAAAAAGCCCCAAATTTTAACCAATCAAAAAATTTTAAGTCCCAAAATATTAGTTGATAGAATAATGTCAATAGTGACCCAAATAAAAATCAATAAAAACCAAAATCTGATAAGTTAATTGTTGTGAAAAATGTCATGTACTGTAACATCACTTCTACCAATAGGATATCTCTTTCCCGAAAGTATTAATTAAGCCTCAAAATTTAGCCAATAAATAAAAAGTAATTTTTTTATCAAAGAAAAAACTAGAACAAATAAATTTTTTGTTTGATGTGCAACCTTTCATCTTTTCCATGGGTATTTTCTAGTGTAGAATTCATTAACTCCCACACAATGAAGCTGAAAAAGCACACTCTCTTTAAACCAAACAATTGAAATCAAAAGACAAAAAATATATATGTAATATTCAATCTCAAACTTCAAAATTTTTTGTAAGAATTGCTGGAAATTTTGCCCCATTCTCTATTTAAAGCATAAAAGAGAAAAAAAAAATAAATAAATTAAGCTGTAGCTGCTGCACTTCAAACATTTTTCTCCTCGTTTGAGTTTGATCCCCTGCTTTGTTTCTTCCCTAGAGCCTTTGTTTCTTTCTTGAACTTTCTCATAGTTCAAGTTATTTTGTTTTACTTTCTCTTTATTTTATTCTTGGTAATTACTTTATATTATGATTTATGAGATAGCACATATGTAAACTCACTTTCATCCATTCATTCATTTAACAAATTGGTTGGGACGTAGAGTAGCATAGGACCATTAATTTATTTTATTTTATTATAAGTAGCAATCATGGAAGTACATCTGTACTTAACTCTTGTGGTTTTAATTTTTTAAAATAAATTTCATCTTCTTCTTTTCTTCTTCTTTTTTTTTTTTTTTTTTTTTAGAATTTCGTTGATTCTTTATAAAAAAAAAAAAAAATTTACTTGTATACTTTTTTATGGGTCCACATTAACTCTAGCTGTTATTTGTTAACAAATAAAATTATTTGGTCTCTCAAAAAAAAAAAAAAACGAATAAAACCATTTTTGTGAAAAAAATATATCAAGTTATCAACATAATTTTTTCTAATATTTTAATTTATTTTTTAAATGCCCAACTCAAAATTATTGCCTTAGGCCCCAAAATATATTGAGCCGGCCTGTATCCACCCCAACACTAGCCTCACAATTAAAGCTAATTCTTCATTGTTTCATGCTTATCGTTAATCCTCCATGTAAACCTCCCCATAACAAACCCAATCACGTTGACTGCGACAATTTATGGTGCTCAAATCGCAGCTAAAATTCCATCTTGAAATTTGAGATTGCTTTCTCTTGTTCACCCAAACAAGGAATTTTTCTTCAACTTCCTTACCCAAACATACGATAAAGGTTTCTTTTTTTATTTTTTATTTTTTTTTAAATTTCTTTTGTTTAGATTTGACATAAAAATCTTCTTCTCAAAAAAAAAAAAAAAAATGACATGAAATTTTATTTTCCTAGTATGCGTAGGAGTACTGGTCAATCACAAAATACCCAAATGAATAAATTATTAATATTAAATAATGATTAAATGATCAAATTTATTATTTTTAATTAAGTATTTAAACTTCTGAGTAACTAGTAAAATTTAAGCATGTCTATATATGCAGAATTTAACATATAATATTGGGTGAATGATCCCACTATTGGAGATCTCCAACCTCAACATCTTCCTTGAGATATGCCATCCGACCTTGGCATCATAAGATAATTTGGGAATAAATATATATAAAAAAAATTTCATGAAGTAATGCGTCTCAAACAATAATTAACTTCATGGGCAATGGGGTACACAAGTTACACAATAATTTAACTATCACACGAGGAAAATATGTGGGGTTTGAGTTGGGGAAGCACATTATTGTCCATCCATTACAAGGAAGAATACAAGGAAAGCTTAATCATTTTTTTTTTTGAAGCAAAAAGCTTAATCATTTGAAAATAACACATTCATGTCATTAATCTTTTACTTATATGTATCTGTTATTATTAAATTGCGAGTATTTCGTAGAATTTTTTAATTTTCTTTCTAGAATGATCGAGTAAAGATTGTTAATCTGGTGGGGACTCCACAATTATCTTTCCTTCACTCATCTTTTACTTGGATGCCTGAAATCTAAGCAGTGGAAATTTTGATCATGGAATGCATGTGTCACCATTTTGTGATTTTCCTATTTAAACCCTCTTGTCAATTTGTTTTTTCTACAAATCTCTTAAGATTGAGATTCTTTAGATTTCTTGTAGCAACTTCATTATAAAGTCTTAAAATGGTATCCATGTATTTTCACATGAGTAAATTGAATTTTACAATTTTGTTAATAATTTAAATAGAATACAAATAGAAAATAATCAACGTTTATTTAAATGTTAATGATACAATGAAATTTGGTCATTCATTTAAACAAGTATGGATAAGATTTTAGAAAATTCTATATAGAGTTACCTAAAGAATTCTAATCTAGTTTTTCAAAATATAGCCCCTCTCTCTAGGGAAAATGAGCTCTTATTTTATGTTATCCTTTAATTTTCATGTCAGTGTCTCATATTTTTCTCTTCCCTAATAAAATTTAGCCACTCTCTAAGACTTTATTATTATTCTTACTCTATGTACATGTCTAATTTAAGATTCTAAAATGCTTTTATTTTTGGTGTGATAAAATTTCAGTCATTCTAATAAAATTAGTATTTGTGACTATTTTGGATAAAAATTCAAAATTTTTTTTCTTTCATTTCTTTATTTGAGGGAGGAAACTATGTATTATATAATTTAATTGAAATAATTTCATTTAACTAATTATATTTGGCAACCCGCCAAGTTGAGACCATTAAGATTTTCAACCGATCTGCTGCATTTATATATTGGTGGGTTAGCAGTGGATTGGAATTTTTCCAACCTGCCATTGGTGAGTTGGTTAAAAATATTGCTTTCCACCTACCCAATCCAACCTGCGCACATACCTAGTAGAATTTGTCTTAAATTTCTTATTTGACTTGGTTTAGGGTTTTTTTTTCCTTAAATTTTAAAATCATTGATTTTTTTTATTTTTTTTTGAAGAGCTTTTAGCTTTTAGTTTTTATGTATTGTTTTTTAAAACTACATTTTTTTTTATTTACATTTTTAAAACACAAATATACTTTAGCACACTTTTAATAAAAAAATATTTAATAAATGTCAAACCAATACTTAACTTAAAATAATGGAAACTGACTATGTATGAATCACCAAATTTAGCCTACTATGTTTGTACTCAAGGAAAAAAAAAAAGTGAGGGGAATACACAAACAAAACCGACAATTATGTTAGGCATTTTAGAAGAGGCAACCTTATACATTGTAATTTGTATGTGGTGGTGAAGTTTAAAGAGCTTTTCAAAAGCTATGCAAAAGACAGGAGAAGAACATCGTCATAAAATCTAATGCTCCCCATATATGAACCAATTCAATCTTATCACTTTGACCTCTTTGAGTCTTTTACTTTTAAACCTTTTAAGTTGGAAAAATTAGGCACTTTAAGACAGTGTTTTGACCCACTAATCTCATAATTATGATTCGTTTCACATGACCCTAGCTTAACTAACTGTAATTAATTAGTGGTAAATGTTTTCCATATTTAATTAATATGCACTAAATATTTATTTCACTGTTCATGGTGATTTAAGCATGTGGGTTACAATCATTACGAGCCTTGAACCTTAGTGCAACAGCTAATAAATCATAATTTGTAATAATTGTGGTTGTTTGTACTTGTTCTTCCATCCAATGACTAACATATTGCAGCCGTGCGTCACGTTTATAGGAATTGTACAATAACAATTCTTTTCTTTTTATTTAATTTTTTTTTTTAATCCTAATTGTCTTCACTTAATCTTCCATCAATATGGAAAATTACCATTAGAGACACAACTATTTTTTTAATAAATTTTTACAATCTTTTAGGTGGTAAGATATAATTGAAGTAACGCCATTTTCACATAAACCCAACATTAGTAATATTTTTATTATACACTAATTACATCAAGTCACATAAACAATTGTAAAAATAATTTGATATAATAAATGATGTAGAACAAATAGTTCATACTTTCTAGAACAAATATATCGCTAAAAGTCAACAGACAAAAAATCTAGAAAGTAGAAAAGTACTAATAAAAATCTTCAAAGCCAATGTCGAAATCGCATGAAATTTGGTGACTTTATGAAAATCATCACCAGGATCAAAATAAAGTCACTTAGGAAAATTCCTTTATTTAGGCCCTTAATTAGCCTCTTTATTATAGTAATTAATTTTTATTGTCGTTATAACTTTTAGATTAATAAAATTTCAAAATATTTCTATTCTATATTTTTAGTAGATTCGGGAAGTTCTTGTGAATTCAAGGGTTATTTTCTTTTAGTAGACTTGATTTGCTTATTATGGCATTCCATCTATGTCAATGAATCATGCTTCTACTTCATGTACAAATTAATTTACATAAAATTTTTGTTGCAATTTGCAAAGCTAATCCCCAGAACAGCCTGTAATTAAGAACGTGTTAAGAGTGGTGTATATTAGACTATTAGTTCAACGTGAAGAAAAACATAGTTCAGCATGAAGAAACATGTTGATATTATTATGGTTTCACACCTTACTTGTTATATACTCCATGCAAATCTTGATCTACAGGCTTTCCATTTGATTTTTTTTTTTTTTTTTTTCTAATGAATTTAGGAGTAAATGACTTGATCAAACTTTAATGATGATGGTGTCTCTATCTAGAAAATGTTCTACGTGGGGCATTCAAAACCACAAGTATCCAGCTCATGCTTATGCATTTCCTAAAAAAGCCTAACTTAACTTTTAATTATTCTGATTAATTTGAAGCTATCATTGTGTATTATTTTCAATATCGAATTGCCAAGCTAATGTTTTGTGACTCTCTCTCTCTCTCTCTTTCACAAGGTATTTTCATTTTATTTTCAATGAATAAGATAATGTACTGATCAGTCAATTCATACAGTTACTTGTGCGGCTGTGTCTATGTTTTGTTTGGAATTTGTCTAAATTTCTCTCTAATCCTTTTCTTGGACAACAGATAGAGTGGACCTATAGCTAATCTTCTGTTTATTCCTGTATAATACTCTCTCAACTTAAATAACATAGAATTGGACAATTGTCAATGGTGGTCCTCCATATTGCTCCACATCAGATGACAAGTATTGATGTTGATAATTTTGGAAGCGCAAGACTGAGATGTGTCTCATCCCATTGTTATTTGCTAAAGTTGAACATTTAAGCCATTTCTGTTAGAATATCCCATTGTTATTTGCTAGACAGGCCAATGGTTTTAAACCAAGACCATCCCTTTCTGACAGACTTTGGTCTCTGCAATACATTACTAGACCACCTACAAATACTCATATCAGCCAGCATGTTAGAACAATTAAGCTGGGTACATAAGAAAAAGCCACCACAATTTCACAACAATCTTATTAAATTAACTTACCACTTTATATATGGGCCTACCACAATCAACAATTTTATTTTATTTTAACAATCCATGTGTGAGATGACAGACTAATATGAGAATATTGTGGAATTGTTATGAATTCTTGTTGGCCAGTGTTCCTAAAAGGACTCATATTAGAATATTGGTGAAGTCATTGAATTCACAATTTCTTAACAATCTAAATTTTTGAAACAATTGGTAATATTTTATAATGATAACAAAGTAGATGATCTTAACTCTTGGTTTCAAACCCTATTTTCACTTTACATCTTATTTAAAAAGTTAAAAATCTCATATGTTGGATCTCAATTATTAAGGACTTACAGCTTAAGCCTTGGAGACAATTATTAATTGAATTTATCATGATACCATTCTAGTTCTATGAATGACTTTGTCTCGTGTCTACCTGTTAGTTGTGAATTTTATCTGTTAAGGTTATCAACTGTTTGCTTCGTTTAAGTAACCTATTTATTGACTCTGTCCCATGTCCCCTATTAGTCTAGTGAATGTTAAAACCATATAATGTTTGCCTAGTTTCCTTTGCCATAATAAAATTCTACGCCTCTTATTAGTTAATGTTTTTCTTATACCAATGACTAGCAAAATATTCAACCAATACACGCCTTGCTAATCCATTTTTTTTTTGGGAATGAAATGCATTATATATGCAGTCCTACATAATATGAATTCTAGAAGCTAGAATTTTATTAAACTACATCGTTATCTTAAGCCATAATATTCAAACTTTCAGGTTTTCCAACTGTTTGGGCATGTATTTATAAGAAAGGAAAAAGTTGTCAAACTTTTGTGATGGAAGAAAAATAGAACAGAGCAGATGAAGTGCTCTAGGGGAAATTTATACTTACACTTCAAATAATTCAATATTCTAACTTTGATTTGTATCCTCTAGTGTCTTATGACGAGACTAATTTGACTAAATCATATTATTTCGACCAATGCCTTAAATCATATGATCTCAGCATCAATATTGTAGGTCTCTCTCTCTCTTTCTCTCTCTCTCTCATTGTCATTAACACTCATTAATTATGTAAACCTTGCAAGGAGTAGCACAAATGGTGCACACTTCTCCTACTATTCATTACACAGTCCTATTCATGACAAAGACACAGAGATTATCCTCCGGCCAGAAACTGTAGATTGATAGCCTGAGTGCCAGTGTATATGTTTCTCATATAGATGTAAACTTTGGTGCGATAGCTTGGTTGCCAAAACTGTTTGGCATGGTGGCCATGTATTTGGCTACAACGGTAATGGAAGAATATATATAGACTCAACCAAGATAGACTGAAGAAGATGACTGAGCAACTGCGCATAATATCGAAGGCTTGAGAAATAGCAAGAACACTCAAGAGTGCAATGACATTCGTACTACTATAGTATTGTCAGAGAATTTTAATAGAAGAAAATTGATACACGTATAAGACAAAATTTAGGTTGATAGAATTGTTGATCTCTCTCTCTTTCTCTTGCCAAAAATAAACAAAATCAAATTAAAATTAAGTGATTCAAAATCAGAATAATAATATGATACCACAGGTTGTGTGGATTGTAATGGATTGGACTTTCTATTGCGCTAATGTGTGCTAAGTCCTACATATGGGGTGTTTGTAAGTCAATTTGGGTTATATAAATGATTACGAGCAGCGTTAATTATTATGTAACTAGTCTTTTTTAAGTTCTAGTGTAGATATGACTAGTGTCTTTCTTGAAACATAACATGTCAATTCCCAGTATAGTGCTCTACGCTAATTGGGAGATGTTGAGACATTCCTTGGAATTAGTTAATTGAAGCTCAAATATAGAGTCGGTACTGCTTTAGTTGTGTGTAGTTGCTGTTAGAAAATGAAAGAGTTTTAGCTATGAAAAAAATGTAGATGAAACAGAGTAATTAGGGAAGTTAGTTTGATGACAAGAAAGAAAAAGAGGCAGTTGAGTGAAATAGAATTCAAGAGAAATAGTATTACTCCAAATGAATCCAATCTGTACAAGGGTGATATTTATACAGTGAAGGTAAATCTCCGAGACAATTGTGCATTCAAACCCAAATCAATCAGCAAATTTCAAACCTCATGGAATATGCATTTTGTGCTTTATTGATGCACTTGGAGTGCATCCGAAGTACCCGTTGCATTCTTCAATATGGTTGTTTCGCTTGCGTTGGTTGTTTGTCATACAAAATTGCTAAAAAACTCTGATAACAATTGATTCTTAATGGAAAGCGTGATAGAGGCTAAATCTCATTCTAGATTAACGAAACCCTTAAATCAATAAGGGTTTCTTTAAATTTATAAGGAAAACCTAGAATCTACTAGAAAAGGATAAAAATCTTTTTGAAATTTTATTAATGAAATTCTAAACTCTAGTTGTGAATTTTTATTTTACATATTGCAAGCCTATTTAAAAAAAAAAAAATTCTATTTCATATCTTATTATAATCGGACTCTAATTTAACTATAAATAACAAAAAAAATTATAAAATTAATATACGATCAAAATTATACTCCATGTCTTATCTTATATCACAAAAGTCTTTAGAAGTAAAATTGATAATAGTTTAATTATGTCCTTATTCATTTACTACTAGTGTTATACCACAAATGACAGTATCATGCTACATGTTTATCAGTGAATATGAAATAGTTTCACTTCTTCTTCTTCTTGTTCAGCGGTAAATTGAGAAAAGTTTATGCCACAAGTCTGCAATTATCTACTATGCAACTGCAAGACAAGTTTGAATAATACAAACTCTAGATATTTCTTAAAAATAAGATCCTATCGTTGATCCTTTCCCGAACAGGAACCAGTGTACGTTTCAAACTTTCATCCAATTAAACTATAAAGTCTTAGCGGTTTACTACACGTAAATTTTTTTTTGAGCAGCTTTCGGTCAATAAATGGCACAATATTTTAATTGAGTCTAATATCTGTTTCTTCCACTAGATTGGTTGTTTCAACAAAAACTAGAAAACAAAAAAATAAAAATAAAAGTGTTTGGTCTTTGATATTAATTATATGCATCATATGTGACTAGATCTTCATTCTTCCACGTCGGCTAGCAACCACTCTTTAATTTACATCCGGTTGAGTTTTGTGATTATGAGCAGTCTACGTAAAGTGGTGAGTTGCAAAAGACAAAACCTGTTCATCAATCATAGTCGCACAACTCAACATGTTGTGAAATTAGGTGTGTTATTGATTGTGTCCTCAGAATTATTCACCTTCAATTTCGCCAATGACTCTCCCTAATACCCCTAGCAGTGGGATTTCTCTCTTTTAAGGTCAAAAACTTGATAGTTTAAGTAACCTATTGTTAATTAATTAAGACAGATCCTTCAATTAACTTTTTAAAACATTGGTACTAAGTCCTTCGTGTGTTAATTTCTTAATCAATAATTTTCTTGTACCAATGATTAGGAAAATATTCAAGCAATAACCAAGAGACTATGTCACTGTATATTGGTCTTCTTTTTGGATAAGTCTTTCTCAGAAGTCTTCACCATATAACAACTAAGTCAATTTCTTCCTAATGACCAATTGCAGTCACCTGAACTCTAGAAATATAAAATTTTTTTCTAAATAAATTTTTTAATAGAGTAATACAATCCAAACATGCTGGTTTTCCAGCTATTTGGTTATATATTTACAAGAAAGAACCAAAATTTTTAAACCCTTAAAAAGAGTAGAGAGTATAGATGAAGTATCTAAGTGGATATTGAAGCTTACACTTCAAAACAAATTAATATTCTAAGGCAGAATGTAAACAATACGATAGTCTCCAATGTCTTGACTAATCCAAGTTATAAACTTTGACCAATGCCTTATCACTTATGTGATACTCAACAGAAATATCTTTTTACATGTTCTCTCTCTCTCTCTCCCTCTCTCTGTAATGTAAACTTTGTTACAAGTATCAAGAATTTATCAGCACACGCTTCTCCTAGTGCCCATGACCAATCCTTCACAAATACAAATTGATTATCCTTTAGCCAGAAACTATTGTAGATTGACAGCCTGATTCTACGCATGTGTTTGACCAAGTATAGTTTGCGCTTGGTGTCAATGTTGTAGCTGTTACGGAACAGAAATGCAAGCCTATTTTTGATTGATGATTAGCATTTTATTTTACTTTATTTTATTTTTTTTGGGTATAGAACAATTTATCCACTACTCATCATATCCATAGAACTATTCACCAAAGGCCCAAACCCAACTTAATGCCCCTGTTCGAACTTAGAACTCGAACCTTAACTGCTCAGCAAAGGCCCAAGCCCCACTTAATGCCCTTTTCATAACTCAAACCTTGGCCTTTTAAATTTTTAATTGATGAGAGACAAGAGAATCAAGAGATAACAACCCTATATGGAGGAGGCCTCAGCAGCTCTGTTTGCAGTCAGATGTGCATGTGAGCTAGGGTTTGATAAGGTTATTTTTTAAGGGGATTCAGCCAATGTTTTTTCTTCCTCTCAAGTATTGCTCAAATGTGCTAAACTGGACTATATCTCCCATAATTAATGATATTTTTAATCATTGATCCATCTCTATTGTTAAAACATATGCTAATTTTGCTGCCTATTGTTTGGCTAAGTAGGTCTTTTGTTATAACAAGTTTGGCTCCTTCAAACTCTAGAGCTCCCTGATAGTGTTGTGGCAGAGGAAGCTTGTGTACCTTTTTTTTTTTTTTTTTTCAATAAAATTTTCATTTAGCAAAAATAAAAATTATAAGTCATATCTTATAAGATAGTCTTACGAAACCTACATATCACATGTTTGGGTCTTACATGTTATGAGAGGATGGTCTCATGAGATACCATCTCATAGTTTCATATGTTGTTAGCAACCCTAATGGGTTGTTTTAGTAGTTTAGAAGATTCATGTGATGCGTGATATCCTAAGTCTTTTAGTTAACATCGTTCTAGGAGTATCTTCAAGAAATTTTTATTTGTAATTATATTATGTGTGTGATATGAGCGACTACATATACCTTAATTATTAGTTAAATACTCTAAGAGCCCTAGATCCATATTAACACCAACCAAAAAAAATCTCAGGCAATTGGCAAGTGAGAATATATACATAATGCATTATCCTTTGCAAAAAGCATTCCACTAAAGCTATAATGCATTATCCTTTACAAAAGCATTCTACAATGGAAAAGTACAAACTATGGCTCTAATCGTTGAATACAGGTACTCTAACGCCGTTTGCCCCCATTTCTTATTTTGCTGATTTTGGTTTGGATTTTGAAATTAAATATTGGGCTGTCAAAGTACTATCCGGCGGCAACAACCATAGGTTTCGTCTGATTTTCCGGGTTCCAATCAAATACATAGATAGGTGCCTACTCTGAATTTTTGTTTGGTTGGGTTTTTAAAATTGATATATATTTGGACTTTGAAAGAAAGTATTATTCGAGGCCCACCAAACGAAGCCCATCAGTGATGGGCTCAGCTCGGACCCACTGTGTACCCTTCTCTCTCAAACAGTCATAGTAGAGCAACATTGCTTCTTGCTACGCACTTCGTTTGTTTGTTTTTGGTCTTTTGGATGATGGGTTTTACTGTTACATCGTATTCGTAGGGTTTTAGATAGTTTTAACGTTTGTTTCCTTGTATTTTTTTTTCAGAAGTGGAACCACCCACTGATCATTTTTGAGAAATGAGACGAAGAACACTCGCTAATTTCTCTAATGCCACCAGACAGTCTCTGATCCCTTTTTCTACTTCTAGCGGTGGTGGTGGTGGTAGAGGCCGTGGTCGCGGTTTTGGTGGCCCACAGTTTGAGTTCACAGCTCCGGGTAAGCCAGGACCCGAGGTGTCCGAATCCGAGTCCGTGTCCGGGTCCAAACCCGACACTTCACTTCCCGGACACGGACACGGTCGTGGTAGACCCCTCCCTTCTTCCCCAACTCTCCCCGGCTTCAATTCCTTCGTTTCTTCCATCAAACCACCAGCCGCCACCGGTCGCGGCCGTGTCACTGACTCTCCGCCGCCTCCAGATTCGGGTCCTAAGCAACCCATCTTCTTCAAGAGACAAGATGGTGTCGGACACGGGAGTGAACAAGGACACGTGTCGGACACGGCTGAGAGTGTCCATGAGCGGAATGTCAATTTCAATCTCCCTCAGAGCATAGTCTCTGTATTGACTGGCAGCGGTCGCGGAAAACCCATGAAGCAGCCAGTCCAGGAGGAGCCCCCTATCGTCCAGGAGAACCGGCATGCCCGGGCCAAACCCCAATCCCAACCCCAAGCTCAATCCCAGCCCAGGATGACCAGAGAAGAAGCTGTGCAAAATGCAGTGAAGATTCTATCCCGTCGTGGCGCTGGTGGCGGTGAGGATGATGTTGAGGAGAGCAGTGGAGGGAGAGGGAGAGGGAGAGGCAGAGGTAGAGGTAGAGGGAGAGGATGGGCTAGAGGTAGGGGAGGAAGAGGATTTGATAGGCGGCGGGATAGAGATTCGGAAGATGGGTTTGGTGCAGGATTGTATTTGGGAGACAATGCTGATGGAGAGAAGCTTGCTAAAAGGCTTGGACTTGAGACCATGAACCAGTTAAATGAAGCTTTTGAGGAAATGAGTTCTAGAGTGCTGCCCTCACCTTTGGAGGATGCAATTTTGGATGGCATGGATGTCAATTATGCGGTTAGTTCAGTTCCCATATGTTGTTTGTTAAAAGTTCTTGTTTTTGCTAAATTGTGGCCTGATTGTTTGTTTTTTTGGATTATAGATCGAATGTGAACCAGAGTATTTAATGGGGGAGTTTGATCGGAATCCGGATATTGATGAGAAACCACCGATGCCACTTCGTGATGCACTTGAGAAGATGAAGCCGTTTTTGATGGTTTATGAGGGGATTGAGAGTCAAGAGGAGTGGGAGGTAACTTTTTATGGCTTGTGTTATTCTTTCATTTGATTGATATAGTTTCATGTTATTTAATACTGCCAATTATTATTTTGACTCTGCTGTTATTTTACAATGCATTTGCTGTTCGGTTTTCAATTGCATTTTGTTGCTTGAGTAATTAAGATTTGGTGAGATCTTTGAACATATTCATCCATATTGCTAGTAGTGCTATCGTTCTTAGCATTTGCTTTATGTTCATGCTAACTTATTGTTGTTTTAATTTTTTTCGATTAATGTGCACGAGCCATCTCATTATTGTTCGTAAGGACCTGTGAAATCCTCAAAAATAAACTTGCAAAGCTGATAGTCATTATGAACATTAAATATGAGAAGGATCTTATTGCTTGAATGTATACAAGCACAATCTGTCAAAGCCTTCTTAAGAGGCTGCTCGAGCTGTAACTGCTTGATAGCCGGCAGTTAGCCAAGCAGTATTCTGACAGCATAAACCAACGTCTAACTAGCCACATGCTGAACACCAATTGATCACAAGGCTAATTAAGACGTAAGAGTTAGTTATTGACCTGCTCTTTACAGAATTAACTAATCCTAGGACAATGCAAACTATTCTTGGACAGATGCTAACTTGATCAGTTACAGCAGTAAGTGAGCTGAGTAACCTCATGACACCTTACAATGTCTATCAAAATATCAATGTTACTTCCACAATGAATGATAGAGTGGACATTGTGTAATGCTATCATGTTTTGGTGGTTTGTAAGATAGTTGATGATGGGTAATTTGGGATTAGTTCTTATATTATTTCAACATCTCTCCTTTCTTAAACAAGGTTAGGATAACTATGTGCCTTATATAATATATATGCTTATATTATATTTATATTTCATTACTTTAAAATTTCATTTACCTGCTATATATGTTTTCCCTATAATATCACCATTTTTTTTTTTTTTTTATGTATATCTGCAATACAATTCACCAAAAAAAAGAAAATAAAAAACAAAGTCCTAGACACTATAACCAAGATATATTGAAGAAACAAAGTTTTTTTTTTTTTGAAAGGGATGCTAGAAAGCTTTCATTAAACGGGGATAAAACCGAAAACAGATACATCATGTAGGATTTGAGATGCAATAATAGCGGGAGTATCCTCCACCCAAATAATACAATCAGATATGTGCTTAGCATATTTGGCCATTTGGTGAGTTGCCTTGTTTCCCATCTCTACGAGTGAAGGAAGACTTCCATGCTCTGAACTTGGATTCCCATGACTTTATACCAGCAATAAGATGATGGACTTGGATTAGGCTCGGATCATGGTTGGTAATGGCAGCCATGACAGTTTGGGAGTCCCCCTCAAGGATAATCTCTCTAAGGCCCAGCTCCCTTGCAAAGGTCGTGCCAATCTCAGCTGCTTTGGCTTCAGTCTCAAGAGCACCAAGTGGATATGGAAGTAGTTTGCTAAGAGCTCCCATAATCTGTCCCATGTCATTTCGAACCACCACCCTGATCTCACAGTGTCCAAGTTCTTTAAATACAGCTCCATCAACGTTTACCTTGTACCATCCAAGAGGAGGTGGTCTCCATAAGCTGGGGCCGTGGAGCTGAGGATGGTGGGGAAGCACACAGAAGGTTTGGAACTCATTTAAGAAGGCCCGTGATGCTTCAAAAATCTGCAAAGCAGTTTTGCTGGTTTCCCCATGTCGAATGGCATTCCGGTTGTTCCCAAGGGACCATGCAAATGTGGCAAAGGCTTCAAGGTCTTGGCTGGGCTTTGCCTCTTTAACACACCAGAACAGGTCTAGGAAGTTTGGTGAGTTGGTAGTGAGGCCTGGAGCTTTTAGATTTGCCATTTGCCACACCGCTGTCGCTAGTTCACATCCCCAAAACATGTCCAGCTGTTTCTACTTCCCCACAAATGTTGCACTCCACTTCCAATGGGATTTTATGATCTTTGAGTTTAGTTTTGGTGGGGAGAATATCTTTGCAAGCCCGCCAAATGAAGTTTTTTATTTTGTTTGGGCAGCGGAGCTGCCAAACTGACTTCCAAAGTGATGTCGTCCCGGTGTTGCTCGAACATTCTCCCACTTCAACCTTGGTTAGTTGCTTATGACTTATCCGGTATGCACTACGGACCGAGAAAACACCATTGGCAGTAGCAGACCAAACTCTTTGATCAACAGGAGATGCAGAACTTAAGGGAATAGCCAAGATGGATTTAGCATCATGGGGTTGAAAATTAGAATTGATCAGATCAGATTTCCACACAACCCTCTCCTTGTCAATTAGAGTTGAGACCTTTTCGTTGTATAACATGGGGTTGATGGGAGACATGATTTTGTAAGTATCAGGCTTGGGAATCCATTTATCCTTCCAAATCTGCATGCTCTCACCATTGCCAATAGACCAACGAATTCCATCTTCCACCACGCTCTTAGCAGCCATAATGCTTCTCCAAGCATATGATGGTCTTTTACCAATTTGAGCATCTAGGAAAGACCGACCAACAAAATACTTAGCTTGGAAAACATGGTGGAAGAGAGAATTTGTGTTTTGGAGAAGTTGCCACCCTTGCTTGGCTAAAAGAGCGAGGTTGAAAGCTTTTAAGTCTCTGAATCCCATGCCTCCATCACCTTTAGGCTTACACAATTTATCCCAAGAAACCTAGGATATCTTTCGCTCATCAAACTTCTGCCCCCACCAAAACTTGCTGATCATAGAGCTGAGATCTTTACATAACGAGTCCGATAACTTGAAACAGCTCATGGTATCGGTAGGGGTGGCTTGAGCCACTGCTTTGATGAGGACTTCTTTGCTGGTGGTGGACAAGAGCTTTCCCTTACATCCAGCAATCTTCTGGCTGAGTTGATCTTTGATCCTATTAAACGCCTTTTTTTTTTCCCTCGGCCTACCAAGGATGGAAGACCCAAGTATCTGTCATGCTGCTTGATAACTTGAGCCCCAAAAAGGTTTTTTATTTCAGCTTGGGCAGTAACTTTGGTATTTTTGCTGAAGAAGAGGGAAGTTTTATCCTTGTTAATTTTTTGACCCGATGCAGCGTCATAGTCTTGTAGGACATCCCAAATACGCTAACATTCACCCATATTGGCCCGGCAAAAGACTACGCTATCATCCGCAAAAAATAGATGAGATAGATGCGGAGCCCCCCAACATATGGAAATTCCTTTGATATTTCCCAATCTCTCTTCTCTTTGGAGCATCGCCGAAAGACCTTCTACACATAACAAGAAAAGAAAGGGTGATAAGGGGCCCTCTTGGCGGATACCACGAGAAGGGATGATTTCACCCTTTGGTTGCCCATTGATTAGCACAGAATAAGAAACAGAGGTTATGCACATCATAATAATAGATATCCAGCGATCATAATTTCTGCATTTTTTTAGCCAGGCAATCTAAGAAGCACGGGTGCGTTTCGGGACTCGGGTGCAGGTGCGGGACTCGGCAATTTTTGAAAAATGTGGGTGCGGGTGCGGCGGGACTTGGCGATTAAAAAATTATTAAAAATATTTTTATATAGTTAATTTAATATTTTTATATAAAAAAATCAAATAAATGGTATAATTTATTATTAAAAAATAATTATTTATGGTTTGTTTTTAATAAAATCAATATTTTTGGTAATTGGAAACAAAAAACCACATTTCAAAAAAGTTCATTTACTCATTTTTCAATTCTCAAGCCCACCCACATTAAATATTTGACTTTTCCACCCCCTTAATTAATATTCTTTTGTTATACGTTTATTCATCTTTCATCTTTTTTTTATTTGGTGTCTTCTCATCTTCTTCTTCCTTCTCTTTTTTTTTTTTTTTTTTTTTCCCCCTCTCACAAGGCCACATGAAGTGATTAAAAAATTATTAAAAATATTTTTATTTATATTTTCTATATATTTTTACTATTAAAATATTCTTAAAAAACACATTGCTATGCCTTGATTCACAAAACAAAGAAAGAAGAAGGCAAGAAACACATTACTATGCCTCTGAGGTCAGAATTTTGGCTGTTCCGACGAGTTTCAAGGCCGATATCGGCCTGTTTCGGCCGTTTCCGGCATATTTCGGCCGTCTCGGCCGTATCGGTCGACGGCCGATACGACCCGATACGGCCGATATGGACCGACTCTGGCCGAATCGAAGCCGATTCTGGCGGTGACCGATACGGCCGATATGGACCGACTCTGGCCGAATCGAAGCCGATTCTGGCCGAATCGAGCCTCGTCGGCGCGAATCGAGCCTCGTCGGCGCGAATCGAGCCTCGTTGGCGCAAATCCGAGAAAAAAAAAAAAAAAAATCAGACGTGGCACCGACTCGTGGTCAACCGCGTCGGACGCTGCGTCCCGCGTTAGGCCGCGTCGGACTCGGGTGCGGCACCCTCCCAGCCGCGTCCGTGCTTTCTAGGTTTTATCCTTGTTAATTTTTTGACCCGATGCAGCGTCATAGTCTTGTAGGACATCCCAAATACACTGACATTCACCCATATTGGCTCGGCAAAAGACTATGCTATCATCTGCAAAAAATAGATGAGATAGATGCGGAGCCCCCCAACATATGGAAATTCCTTTGATATTTCCCAACCTCTCTTCTCTTTAGAGCATCACCGAAAGACCTTCTGCACATAGCAAGAAAAGAAAGGGTGATAAGGGGCCTCCTTGGCGGATACCACGAGAAGGGATGATTTCACCCTTTGGTTGCCCATTGATTAGCACAAAATAAGAACAGAGGTTATGCACATCATAATAATAGATATCCAGTGATCATGAAACCCCAATTTCTGCATTATTTTAGCCAGGCAATCTCATTCTACTCTATCAAAGGCTTTACTCATGTCTAACTTGATTGCCATTAGACCTTCTTTTCCTTTCCTTTTCTGATTTATGTGGTGCATTGTTTCGAATGCCACTAGTACATTGTCTGTGATAAGTCGCCTAGGGACAAAAGCACTTTGGGATTTGCTAACAACTTCAGGGAGGATTTTTTTGAGGCGGTTTGCTAAAACTTTGGCTAGAATTCTGTACACTACATTGCACAAGCTAATAGGGCAGTATTCAGTGATTTTTTGGGGATTTTTTGTTTTTGGTATGAGGCAAATGTGGGTGTCATTTAGTTTTGGGGGCATTTCACCAGTGTTCAGAATATTAAGTACACAATCAGTTACATCTTGTCCAACAATGCTCCAATATTTTTGAAAAAAGAGTGGGGGCATACCGTCCGGGCCTGGGGATTTGGTGGGGTGCATTTGGTGAAGAGCTTGCTGGACTTCATCAGGCTGGAATTCCTTGAGTAGGGAGTCGTTCATCTCATTTGTGACTCTCCTTTCAATGGCAGCAGTTACTGGGCTGAACTGAGAAGGTTGATCAGATTGATAAATGGAGGAGAAATAGTTAAACAATGCTCTGAACAAAGTTTCCAAGCTTACAAAAGTTTCAGAATTAAATGAACTTAACAACAACTAGGCTTCTTTCTAGTTAGAAAGCATATAAAGCAGCCATTTTTAAAACACAAGTAACGCTATTGTTATTACAGGGGAAAAAATTATGCAAAAAGTACATGGGCTGTATATACAGATTTATCCCACACTTAACAGCTTTAGATATTAAGCACAACAAAGAATCTTTTTCAGTAAAGAAGGCAACTGAAAGCAAAAGATATCTTCCTAAGTTTTTAGTAGAAAGCACTAAACTGATTTACATTTGATTATCCCTAAAAAGGACAGACTTTGCATGCATGATTTTGTGCGTCATACACATAGATCATGTGTTGGATCATTCCCTGTATTTCTGCTCTGCAATAAGATGAGATGCAGATACCAGAACATAGTGATAAACACATCATTTAACAGAATAAATGCACTGAATGATGTGTTGTAGCACCACAACCCAACAAAAAATATAGGATATGAATATAGACACAAAACAATACACAGAAGACATGAGGAGACAGTGGACAGATGCAACAATAAGAGAAAACAACAGCACAGTGAAAACATATGCTATTTATAATACAGATCAAAACTATTATGTAATACAAACTAGGACCAGCCACATGACATATAAAACTAGATAGCCACATATATTGCTTCCAATAGTAAATCACACCTCAGCAAAGTGCAGATGGTAGTCTCCTAGTTGCTTATCAGCCCATCTGTGGATGGGTGATAAAAAGGATTGTAAGAAAGACGAATCCCAAAAGCCCCCTTGCTCAACTTTGGAATGCATAGCAGGTGCAATGGATGGTCTCCGTGATTCGTAAAACATGCCAGGTTGACTTTAAGAGTTGGAGAATTTCTTCCACTTCCTGAAAAAGTGGATAGATATAGATGGCCCAGTCAAGCAAATTGTGAAAAGTTCATTTACAGTGAATCATCATATTAAATTTACAACAATTCCTTGGATCATCTTTTGAATCTGATTAACATCCCTAAATGAAAATGAGTTTGTTATAAATACAACTATCATTTGTTTAATAAAATTTTTTTTTATAAGCAAATTCCAACAGAACTCAAAACCAAAACCTAACTGCATAAAGCTGTAACTCAAATATGAAGCCATAAACTAACTCAAAAATATGAAGAAAATATGAAATTTCACAAAGATGTGAATGCTTCCATCTTGGTGCTGTCATCACCTGAAAAAAAAGAAAAACTGCTAACCTCTATCAGCTTTCCTTCATCTAACATGTCAAAGACACTGAGAAGCAGTTTCTCATATAGTCTAACATTAGGTGATAACCATCAGCCCATAGTGAATGGTACACTTGTTGAGAGTGATAGAGGGGAAGGTATTAGTTTTGGCCCTTTTCCTTCTAGTACTTTAAATTAAATTTGGTCTTCTATTGTGATATTTGGTAACTCTGAGAATCCTTGTAACCTAAGATTTGGTATTCCATACTAGGATTCTGACAATTTGATTGCTTTTCATGTGCATAGGTTGTAACACGTTGTGTCCTTTTTCCCCTTAAATGATAAATTTATTTCCCAAGAGAAAGAGGTTTAGTTGATAAGAATTGGGTTCATCTGTGGTTTTTAGTGAAGGGTACACTTGGTGAGAATATAAGGGGAAGGTATTAGCCTCTTCTATGGGTTTGGGATTTTTCATTCTAGTACATTAATTTAAAGTTTTAAGTTTGGTCTCTCTCTCTTTTACTATATTTGGTACCCTTGAGAATCATTGTAACCTAGGATGATTTTAAATTTATCGTCCTTTGATGGTCTCACTAATCATGTGGCAACATCTTCCGTACTAGGCTTTTGACCATTTGATTGCTTTTATATCTAGGTGGATGAATTACCTTATTCTTTGTACTATTTGATAGGTGATTACAGAAAGATGGTTATTATCTACAACTATCGTTTAGCAATTAGGATATTCTATGATAATAAAGATGCATTTCTTGTTTCTCCACTGTTCTCTTAAAGAGGAAGGTTAACAAACCTTCAAAAAATACTAAGAAAAATGATCAATGTACATACTTAGATGGATACTTTAGTCCAACTTGCATTTAATATTTTCAAAATAACTTGGATATAATTACTTATCAAAAAAAAAAAAAAAACTTGGATATAACTGTGTAAGTCATGATTAAATTTGAATGAATTCTACTGTGCTGTTTCTTTAAATAAATTATACTCAAAGGTGTTTCATGGGTTCTACCTAAAAGGTTATTGACTTGCTGGCCGGTTGGAGAGGAATTGGTTAGGAAAGCATTCTTCAAATGTTTGGAATTTGGTACGACATTGTGTGATGTGCATTATTTGGAGGCGGAGAAATAATTGCATATTTGAAGATTTAGTGCTTTCTAGGGATAAGCAGAAGCTCTTAGAGTTGTTTGCAACCACTTTGTTTGATTGGTCTCGTGTGTGGGGTTTTGCTTCTTCGAACCATTCTACTGTTTTTAGATTCACTTTTTTCTTGTACATAAGTTGTTTTGGTTTCCTTTGTTGCTTGTACGTATTTCCTTCATTTACTTCATCTCTTTGATAGAGTAGCTTCTTTTTAATACAATTTTTTCTTACCTATTAAAAAAAAGAAAAAAAAAAAAAAGAAAAGAAAAGAAAAAGAAAAAACTCAAATCCTTTACCCTTTTATGCTTCATTGCAGAAAGCCATTTCCCCCTCCTGTCTCGTGTGGTGACTGACTTAAAGTTAATGATGATGAGATATACGAAATGGAGTTATAGATTTTTAATTTACAATTGCAATTTTAGCATTGGTCATAGAATTTGTAGCCTATAGTTGTTTTAAGCACTCTTCACTTACAGTTGCAATATTATGTAGACTTAGTAGGCTTTGGCATGTTTGTTGGATGAGCAGGCCTCTTTAGAAAGCATTTCATTGTGTTTACTGTTGTTACAGATTGAGTTCAGGATGCATAATATTATTAGGATGTGCATGAATGTGAGAAAAGGCTGCACTAAATAAATGATAAGGATCAAGATTTTATCCCCCACTCCCCCTCACCCTAACCCAAAAAAAGAAAAAGAAAAAAGAAAAAAGAAGGAAAGTTTGGGTGTTGTGGTCATCTTCTTTTATATAAGCACAAACCTGGACATATGATAATCTCTATTTACCTTATTAATCTACTGAGTTCAACAAAAGAGATAGATAGGAACATCTAATATGCTGTGGCTAAATTGTATCCAGTGGATTCCATGAATGACCTTAGAGGGAGGCAACTATGGGGTTCAAGTTCACGAAGTTTGTCTTTAGGCTAATTTACTATTGTGTTGGAGAGGGATTTTGAGTTCATTTTGGAGCAAATATGAAAGAGGTGGACTTATGAAGGGGTTGAATTAATGTTGATAGACTTCCGCTTGTCTTTCTAAGATTTTAATTTTCCATTTGTCCATCATCATTGTTGCCCTTGTTGGATTTTCAACATTTATGATTGTAATTTGATGGGGATACTTACAGTACACAGTTTTTTATTTTTGTTTTTCCTTTCTGCATATTTCTCAATGCTGTACTTTTTATTTGCTTTATCAAAAATCAAATAGGGGAATTGTAAACTTGTAATGCTCTTAGTGTTGTATTAGCTTTAAGATACCAAATGTCTCCACTCTCTCTTGCTCCTCACATACTCTCTTACGAGTGCTGTGAGAGTGTCTCTCTTATACCTTAGCAAGTTTCACCAGTTTTCTTTTTAAAAGTTTATAATGGATAAGGAGAAGGTTCACAACAACATTGTGGTCATTGGCCATGTCGACCACCACCAGGAAATTGATTTCCAAGCTTGGAGGTATTGACATGGTATTGACAAGTGTAATATTGGGAGGTTCGAGATGGAGGCTGCTGAAATGAAAAAAAGGTCATTTAAGTATGCTTGGGTGTTGGACTTGTCAAAAAAAAAAAAAAAGTATGCTTGGTTGTTGGACAAGCTCAAGGCTGAGCATGAGCATGGTATTACCCGTTGATATTGCCTTGTGGAAGTTTTGAGACCGCCAAATACTACTGCACTGTCATTGATGCACCTGGACATTTTGAGTTTATTAAGAACATGATTACTGGTACCTCACAGGCTGACTGCATTTTCCTCATTAATGACTCCGCTGGAGGTTTTGAAGCTGGTATTTCTGAGGATGGTCAGACCTGTGTACATGCTTTGCTTGCATTTACCCTTGGTGCCAAGCAGATGATTTGCTGCTGCAACAAGGTGGATGCTAATACTCCAAGGCATGGTATGATGAAATTGTTAAGGAAGTCTCACTTTATTTAAAGAAGATTGGTTACAACCCTGACAAGATCCCCTTCATGGGGTTTCTGGTTTTGAGGGTGATAACATGATTGAGAGGTTTGCCAATCTCAACTGGTACAAGGGCCTCACCCTCCTTGAGGCTCTTGACCAGATCCAGGAGCCCAAGAGGCCCTCAGACAAGCCCCTCCATCTTTCTCTCCTGGATCTCTACTAGATTGGTGGTATTGGAACTGTCCTTGTGGGGCGGGTTGAGACTGGTGTTCCTAAGCCTGGGATGGTTGTGACATTTGTCCCCACTGGATTGAAAAATGAAGTTAAGTCTGTAGAGATGCACCATAAAGCTCTCCAGGAGGCCTTTGCTGATGACAATGTTGGTTTCAACATGAAGAATGTTGCTGTTAAGGATCTCAAGCATGGTTTTGTTGCTTCCAACTCCAAGGGTGATCCTGCCAAGTGGCGATTTCACCTCCATCATCATGAACCACCCTGGTCAGACTGGCAACAGCTATGCTCCTGTCCTTGATTGTCACACCTCCCACATTGCTGTTAAGTTTGCTGATCTTGTGACCAAGATTGACAGGAGATCTGGGAAGGAGTTAAAGTTTTTGGAGAATGGTGATGCAGGGTTTGTGAAGATGATTCCTATATAGTCCATGTTGTTGAGACTTTCTCTGAGTACCCACCCCTTGGTTGTTTTTCCGTGAGGAATATGCGCCAGACCGTGGCTTTTGGTGTCATCAAGAGTGTTGAAAAGAAGGATCCTTCAGGTGCTAAGGTCACCAAGTCTGCAACAAAGAAGAGTGGAAACTGAAATGTGCTTTTGAGGTTTATGCTAGTTGACTAGTTTTATCTATTTTGGTGTTACTGGTTTTAAATTTTATTTTGGTTGTTCTTGCATTTTTTAGGACAGCTTTAAAAGTTTCCACCACAGTCCTCTAGCCTTACTTCTGAGGATGTGGAGGGGTTGAGCAGTCAAATTTCATCTGGTTGCTTGACAAGCTGTGGTGGAAGCTCTGTTTTCTGATTTATGTTTTTAAGTTCTATATCTCATTGAAATCAGTTGTGTAGTTCATTGTTGATGAACAACTTCATATTAGTGTTAAAACTTTGGTTGTTAGTTCACTATCTAAATAAATAAAAAGATACGAAATGTCATCATTAGACATGAATGATAATGATGTTATGAAAACCTTGTTATGTTATTGCTTACATGTTGTTTGATTTATTGGAATTATTTCAATGAGCTTTGATCTTTTTGTGTTGCAGGGATATAATAATACGCTTCTTGTGGGCTATTTTATTCTTTTGTTTTACCATTGTGTATAAAAAAAATGTGGTGTAGTTCCTTTATTTCTGTTATCTTTCTGACTTCTCTTATTTTACTAGGAAATCATGAAAGAGACAATGGAGAGAGTTCCTTTGATGAAAGAGATTGTCGATTACTACAGTGGACCAGATAGGGTAACTGCAAAGCAACAACAAGAAGAATTAGAAAGGGTTGCAAAAACAGTTCCTGTCAGTGCACCTAAGTCTGTAAAGCAGTTTGCTGACCGTGCGGTTCTATCTCTTCAGGTTAGTTGTTCACCCTTGGTATCCTGAGATCTGATGTTATTTCTACATTGGGGATGAATTTCTCTTTATAGAGTAATTGCTCCTTGCCTATGCCTGTCTCTGTGTGTGTGTGTTAATTGTATTTGCTTGAGGAATGGAACTACAATGGACTATGGCATTTGGCATCTTTATACTAAGAAAAGGATATGGTTTCCTCACATGGGCAAGAGAGTCCTTGGAGACTAGTGAAAGGCACACAAATTTGTACTTGGGCTTGACACAAATACTTTGGTAGGCTTATCTCCTTAAACTTGTACTGGTCAAAGGATGTCCTGGATCTTAACATGGGTTTGTTTTGGATAACATATAGGTTATTTATATGGGAAAACTATCTAAGAATGTATTTCTTGTTGAACAATTACATGCTGACATCAGAAATATAGAAGTTCTTGTGATATTTTAATCATGTAAGCATCTAAGGCAGACATGTGTCTATGTGCATCCTCTATTCTGAAGTTGTGTGTATATTTAGACCAATATATGTGGAGATATGAAAAATTCAGATCTAAAATTCCTTGTCATCCATGTCTGGATGTGGATTTTGCTAACCATAATTTTGGAGTTGAAAGTCTGGAAGTGCAAAATATTTTAGAGAAATTGTTTTTTATGGACAACTATGTAAGAATAGATTTCTTGTTGTACAATTAAATGCCAACATCAGAAATGTGGAAGGTATAATGATCTTTTAGTCATGTAACTATCTAAGGTCAGATGTGTGTCTATGTCCAGATCCTCTATTCTGAAGTCACGTATGTATTTAGGGGAGTGTATGTTGGCATATGAAAATTCAGATGTAAGATTCCTTTTTCATTAAATTCACTTGTCACCCCTGTGGCTGGATGTGGATTTTGCTAACCATAATTTTGGAGTTGAAAGTCGGAAAATGCAAAATGTTTGTGAGAATATGCTGGTTATTTTATTATGGACAACTACGTAAGAATAGATTTCTTGTTGTACAATCAAATGCTAGCATCAGATTGTAATTATCTAAGGGCAGATGTGACTTTTGAGGTAGGTGATGGAGCTTGTGTTTGGTTCTGGTATGATCAGTGGTGTGGCCACCTTCCTTTAAAGGATTTGTACCCTGATCTATTTGCCTGCTTAGTTGATAGCTGGGAAGCACAAACACAACATTTTGGGTGCCATACACACGTTTGACACGTACTAGACACGGGACAAGCGTGCGACACAGCAGCACGTGTGCCCCAGCCATTTAAAAATGATGGGACATGGGGGTGCGCCGGGGGGGGGGTGGGGGGGGGGGGGGGGGGGGGGGGGGGGGGGGGGTGAGAAGAAAAACTGAGAAAAAGGGATCTGTAACCTTGCATTGCCATCTTCAGTCTTCCTTGTGCTTCTTCAGCTTGTCCAACACTGTGTCTCTTCATTTTTCTTTATCTTCCTTTCTCAATTTTTTTTTTCAAAACTTCTCTTTTTTTCGATAGTTGTGTGGTGGGAAATCCAATGCCTGTTCATTTAAATTTCACAATTTCATTTTTCTTGGACTTTCTCTCATTTTTTGAATTCAAAACTTATCTCTCTCTCTCTCTCTCTCTCGCTCTCTCTCTCTCTCTTTTGGATAGTTGTGTGGTGGAAAATCCAACACCTCTTCTTTTAAATTTCACATTTTGACTTTTGAGTGGCTAGCTGTTAGCCACTTCCACTCTCCCATTCCAGTGTCAATTTTTTTTTTTCAATTCATATATCCTTTTGTATTGTGAAATAGTTGGACATGGCACTCACAGAATGGGCTTTATTATAGTTGGGACATGGGCTTAAATTATTAAAGGAGGTAAGATTTTAGATCTCTATCAAATATACAAATATTTACATGTATTTTGAAAGACTCTTAGACTTTAATTAAATATACTATCCCTTATTGCTCTTAAATTGATATATGTTTAACATTATATGAAAAATAAATGCTTAACAATATATAAAAAATACAAATAAAAATATATTTAATATACGTATCCCCGTCTTGTCGTGTTCTAATTTTTCAGAAATTCCCATGTTGTTGTGTTGTACCTTTTCCTGTATCTGTGTCCTTGGGTTGGTAGGGAAGCTTTAGTCTCTAACTTATTGGATTATTGGTTGGATGGGGAGGTTAAAAGCTGGAATGTTTGCTTTCACAAGGATTTTCATGATTGGGAGGTTGAGATAGTGAATCCTTTCTTTAACCATATTTACTCTTGAGTGCCTAGTGGGGGGTATAGGTTGAGATGGTGTTTAAATGGGAGTGGCAAGTTTAATGTTCAGTTTTATTAGAAGGATATCCATGGTGCCAGGGGTAATATTTTCCGTTGTAAGAGAGTATATGGTGTGTTGAGGCCCTTAAGATTGTCTTTCTTTTTGTTGATGGTAGTTTGGGGTAATGTAGTCTTGTTAAGTAGGACTTCTCTTAGTAGAATGGTGTAGTTGGAAACTAGTGAACCATTTACTGCTTCGTTGGGATGTTACTTATGCTGTGGTGTGAAGTTCTTAACATATTTGGAGTTCAGTGGGTGATGCGTCTAACAGTAACATCCCTTTTATTTAGGTGGAGGAATTGGTTTGGGAAGCATTCTTCAGAAATTTAGAATGTAGTGCCATCATGTTTAATGTGGTTAGTCTCTCTCAAAAAAAAAAAAAAAGTTTAATGTGGTTAGTGTGGAAGGAATGCAGTTCCCACACGTTTGAGGATATTGAGAGATCTCTAGATCACTTGAAATTTTTATTGATTTGAAGTTTGTTTGAGTGGTCTTGGGTTTGGAGTTTTACTCATTGTACTTCCATCTTTGAGTTTCACAATTTTCTTAGATCCTCTGTTTGATTCTTTGTAATTTTTTTAAGTTACTTTGTGTAGATCATCGTGAACATGAAGTAATTCTAGTTTTCAGAAAACTTCATTAATTACTTAGATGTGTAAACATGTCTGGGTCCTCTATCCTGAAGTCAAATATGTGTTTATTCAGATCTAAAATTCCTTTTTTCTTAAAATTTCCTTGCCACTCCTGTGGCTGGTTGTGGATTTGCTAACCATAATTTTGGAGTTGAAATTCGGGAAGTGCCAAATGTATGCGATTTTTTTTTTTTTTTTTGGGGAAAAATTTCATAAATGTGGATTTTATTGTACATTTGATGGCCAGAGAAAAATGCTAATCACTTATTTTTACTTATAAAAATAAAAATAAATAAATGTGGATATTTAAATCATGGTAAAAAGTTTTAATAAGAATTTTGGGAAAAAATGGTTTTTGTTAAATGCTTGACTAGCTTTATGGGAGTTCTTTACCATGGGTTAATGTCTGTTTGTTTCAAATTACAGCTAAATGATCTGAGAGATGAAATTTTAATTCTGTCAGAGAAACTGAAATATAATCGTGTAGAAAAAACTCACTGTGGTAGTGTGGTTTTAAGTAGGGGTGCCCTGGGTTAAGTTGGTCCGGGTTTGGTGTCACCTACCACTCAGGTGAAATTGCGTTAAACTCGCCGTCTGCCAGCAAACATGATTTTTGGAGATGCACACCTGATTTCCAATTGGCCATTTGATGGTGCCTATCAGTGACCCTTTGGGTGGGTCCAGGTCAGTTGCGTGGATCAGGTTTTGCAGGTAGAGGCAAAGTTTCTTTATTAGGATGTTGGCAATGACTATTTTTTAAAAGACAAGATGATTTGTCTTTTCAGGATGTTGGTAGTGATGCCTTTTCTCTTCTCCTTTTTGCCTGCATGTGAGAAAGGAAAAATAGTTCAACTTATCCAAAAAAGAGGAAAAAGAATTCATATGCAGAGGGTAGAAGGCGAAGGCAAAAGTCAGTCCTTCAAAAGTTGACATGTTAAGGCCAGTGTTGATTCGGTTTCATTTTGTTTGAATATTAAAAGGATGATCTGGACTGGTCTTTTTGGAGACCTTTTTTAGTTGATCAAGTAATATTTTATTAATTCATTTAGTAACTTTTTATTTGATTTTTGAATGGTGAAAGAAATTCTAATAATGCTACTAAATGACTACCTTGATGTTGTATGGTTGATTTACAAAGTGGGAAACCAACAATAAGTCTGTCTTATTGCTATCAAAGCAAGAGTTGGATTGTGAGTTGGTGACTTGAAGTTTACATCATTTAGTGTGGTAAAACATAGTTACATTTCACCTGCTTGTGGATTTTTAATTTTCATTCAAACAACAGAGTTCATATACAATTTTTTTAGACTGTATTTGATGATTCCACTTGCATGAAGGATTTTAATATCTAATTTATAATAATGATTTTGTGTGAAGTGTAAACTGTGCCTTTTTAATTTTCTCACACGTAATTATTTGGTATGATTGTGCATGAAAATTATGTTTATAATTTTTTGCTTTTGCTTTCACATTTTAATCTGATACTAGCTGAAGGAAAAAGGCAATCCTGAGGTGACTACCTAGCAATTTGTGTAATTGCACTATTTTGATGGAATGTGTTGCTTGGATGTTTGAGACTCTCATAAAACTTTTACAATGCAGAGCAACCCTGGCTGGGGATTTGACAAGAAATGCCAGTTCATGGACAAACTTGTGAGGGAGGTTTCCCAGCAATACACATAAGCTCTGAAAACACATTTTGCCATTTTTATACCCTGTTTCAAGATGCTCAATGGTTAAGATCATTCTTAGAAGTGAATTGGTAGGTGAGGTCAACCATCCTTGTTATTTTGCTCTGTAGCTTTTGTACTGTCTTTAACAATTGTCGCTCAAGTTAATTTCGGGGATTACATAATTCTTTTAATAATTTTGCTATGTATGCATTACGGTGTCTGATCCACCAACCATATTGAAGCAGCATGTTCACATTAAGTTTTAACTCAAGAAGCTTTTGCAAGTTTATGTTTTAGTGATTGCACTGCTTGTATTGATTTTACTGTTAACTGTATGCGCCCAGGGCTTGAAATGTAGGAGGCTGATGATACCTGCATCTGCATATATAGTGAGTAATGGTTTCAGGATTTAACTTGGTATTTCATTTGCTCTTTGTTTACATTTTTTTAAGAAAACGAAGAAACGCATTGCGAAAGGGACATGCGGAAAGAGAAAAGAAGTGGAAGGGAAGGGAAGGGAAGGAAGGGAAAAGCTTAGGAAATAGAAAATATATATATATATATATTTCTTTGAAGTTTTATGATATAAAAAGGTAAGAAATGAAGAAAAGATGAAAACTTAATATAAAGGGGAAAAAAAAAATAGTATGTTTTCCGATTTGTTCCCTTATATGTTATTAGATTAATTAAATATTAAAACATTTGGGGGACCTACTAAGTCTGTCTCTTATCCTGTCTTTTCCCCCAGTTTGGCCTGATAACAAAACCGTGGATCCACATCAGCCTATCTCATGTCAACCAAACTAAGAAAAATTATGGGTCCTACTGGCTACAGAAATTAAATTATCCTCCCTCCTTTTTCATTCCATCCAAACAGTGTGTTGAGGTTCTTAAATAAACCATGTTAAGCTCTTGATCTGTGGGCTAGTATAGTGATTTTATGCTCACTGCTAAATAATTTTCTACTTGTTTCACATGGGACTTTAGTGCAAGTTGTTTTGTTCTCATTTGAGATGCTGGAAGAAGGAAATTGTTGGCTGCACATGTTAATGAGGCTGTCTTTGTTATGGCTTGGTTGGTTCTTTGTGTTTGAGGGGAAGTTTTAATAAATCAGTAGTAGACAAACGAAATAAATGTTATTTAACATATTGGATTCAACCAGAATTTAAAAACTATAGTTGATCTCTCTAAGATCATTTATTTATATAAATTATTTAACATATATATCTACAATTGATATTTGATACGACAATGTCCATATTTTAAACCCACACTACTCAAATAAAATATTTTACCAAGGTAGGTTATGTGCCAATCATGGCTGCTTGACGTGGCACACACTCTCCCCTCCCCTTAGCCTAAAACAACTATAAAAGCCTTTATTCATTCACATTCCTCTTAAACCTCAACCCTGCCTTATAATAAACGTAGTTCCAAATGGCCGATTCAACACCACTTCTCTCCCAACCCAATTCAGTCAAGTCAGAAAGCACTACTCCACCTCTAGAAAAACACCATCCATCTCTTGATTCCACCATTGAAAGATGTATAGGAGATTTTGGATGGGCTCAATTCCTCCAAGCACTACTTGTATCAAGTGCATGGATATTTGATGCACAGCAAACATTCATTACTGTCTTCACTGATGCACACCCAACATGGCACTGTATTACTCATCAGCATGGTTGCAACTCTATCTCCAATATTTGCTATCTTCCGAAGAATTCATGGGCATGGGATTGGCCTTCCCATACTTCAATCATATCAGAATGGAACTTAGAGTGTGCTGCCTCCATTATCACGGGCTTGCCTGCATCTTCTTTCTTCATGGGTTGTCTAGTGGGTGGACTTGTTCTCGCCACACTTGCTGATTCCTCACTTGGTCGCAAAAACTTGCTCTTTCTCTCATGCCTAACTATGTCTCTATCTGCTTTGCTTACTATCTTCTCCACCAATATATGGGTTTACTCAGCTTTAAAATTGGTTTGTGGGTTTTGCCGCGCAACAATTGGAACTTGTGCACTTGTGTTAACAACTGAGCTTGTGGGGAAAAGATGGCGAGGCGAAGTGGGAGTGATAGGATTCTTTTGTTTCACAATAGGGTTCTTATCACTACCAGCTATAGCTTATTTGAATAGAGGTTCTCCTTGGAGGTATCTCTATGTATGGACTTCTATCCCAGGAATCTTGTATTCTATGTTAGTTCACTTCTTTGTTCATGAGTCACCTAGATGGCTATTTGTGCGTGGACGTAAAGAAGAAGCGGTGGCCACATTGAAAAGCATTGCACCACCTAGCCATAGTGGTTGTTTAACTTGGAGCTTCTCTGGGGTTTCGTTTGAGCAAGAAACATGCAATAATGGGAATGTTTACTCAACTATTAAGATGTTGGTGCAGAAAGGATGGGCTTTTAGAAGGTTGTTACCGGTTATGGTGATAGGTTTTGGGATTGGAATAGTGTACTATGGCATGCCATTAGGCCTAGGAAACTTGTCATTCAATCTCTACTTGAGTGTCACATTCAATGCCTTATCTGAGCTACCATCTTCATTGGTCACTATCTTGCTTATAGGTAAGTTGAACAGAAAAATTTCGGTGCTTGCTTTCACAATGATTAGTGGGATTTTTAGTGTCATGTGTGCTTTGAAAGGCCAGGTGTGGGCAAGATTCCAAATTGGACTTGAGCTAATATCTTTCTTCAGTGCATCTACTGCCTTCAATATACTACTCATATTCACAATAGAGTTGTTCCCTACTTGTGTGAGGAACTCAGCTACTTCGTTAGTGAGACAAGCACTTGTGTTTGGTGGTGTGTTTGGTCCGATGCTAGTGGCTGCTGAGAGCAGAAATGAAATTTCATCCTATGGGGTGTTTGGGTTAGTGATAGGGTGTAGTGGGCTTTTTGCAGTATGTTTGCCGGAGACAAGAGGTAGAACAATTTGTGATACAATGGATGAGGAAGAACACAAAGAGAAAGCAGCATGTAATAGTGTAGGTGATGTCTTGGCTTAATTTGCTTTTGGTTTGCTCAAATTATGTGAGAATAATTGTACAAGGTTATGTAGTGATTGGTAAAAAAAATAAAAATAAATAAGAGTCATGTACTATATAATAAAAGTTGGACTTAAAGGCCATGGTTGCGTCAAGTAGTTTTACCAAATCGCATAATTTTTTTTTTTAGATTTTTAAAAAATGTATATAAATTTTCTTCTCCTATAATTTCTAAGTTGATAAAAATATTAATTTGATTACAATCCAAATTGTTCATCTAATCCATATTTTTTACGTGTAGTATATTATAAAAAAAAATGTAGCAACTTTCTTATTTTTTAATTACTACACTACACATTTATATATTAAAAAAAGGGTAATTAATGCAGTGATTTTGAAATACCACTTCCAAAAACTAAATAGATAATCCTAAGACACATAAGTAAATAAATAAAGCTAAATAGATAATCCTAAGACAAATAAATAAATAAAAAAGAAGAAGAATTTGGTCACAATTGGAATACTAATCCACATCAAATACCACTTATATTATATATAAGTTATCAACTATTCTTCTATTATTCAATAATTAAATAAAAACTATTCTTCTATTTCTTTATCAATTTTAGGGATAAACACAAAAGCTTAATTATTGTTAATTTGTTTTTAAATTTTTTTTCTTAACTGTTATTGTTAGTTAAATAATTAATTCATGTTGAAGTTAGACACTCTTTTTCTAATACATGCATGGGTCTTATCTTATTTTTTCTCCAAAAATCCCAGGTCTACTAATATTCCTATACAACAAGCTATTTAGTATTTAAATTTCAGTCATTATGTGAGCTCACCCCCACAAAAAAAGTTAATTAACTTTGGCACCCAATGCAATGCCTCAAAACAGTAATCAACCCAAAGAACAAGAATAAGTAGACAAAGAATAGTGGTGGTGGGATTATGAGGGCTAAAATAGCCAAATTCCACTATTTAGCAAAATATGTATAGATCTACCATTGTTTGCAAAATAATTAAGAATATACGACTTTTTTAAAACTTAGAGTTTGTGAAACTCGAGTTTATCATGAACTCAAATTTCGCAAACTCGAATTCCATAGAAATTTTTTGATGTAACTCGAGTTCTATAAAAAATAGCATGACAAATTTGAAGGCTATTTTTTCAAAGAACTCAAGTTACACGGCAAATTTGAATTTCACAAATTCAAGTTTCAAAAAGGTGTAGATTGCTGAATATTTCACAAACAGTGGTATATTGCTAAATATTTTGCCAAACAGTGGTATACGGTCATTTTGGCTAGATTATGAGCGCTGAAACCTTTGAATCTTTGATTCTCCAAACCAACTTTCAAAGCTAACAAGGATATAGGATTTCACCATATGAGTCAGGTATACCCACCCTTATTTTGTTTTGTTTTATTTACTATTTCTTTTTCTTTTTATTTTTTGGTGTGAGGATGAGGAAAAAAAAAAAAAGAAAGAAGAAGAAGAATATTTCATGTTGAAAAAGAGTTAAAATAAACCGAGTTTGATTTTTTTTTTTTTTTTAATTTTATGAAACCAAGTAATTCCTAATATAAACCAGGCAACACAATCACCACAAGCTTGATCCAAAATGATTAGGAGGAAAAGCAAGACGAGGAAGAGGACCGTTAAACGGTAGCATCAAGGTATTATTCATTACCCTCTTTTTTGGTTGTATATAATCATTAACTTTTATACCTTTTTTTTTTTCAAATATAAATGAAACAATGATCTTTAAAAAAAAAACGAATGAAATAATGATCTTAAAATATATAAACTTATATATTTCCCTTAGAATATATCTGATTATATATGATGATTTAATTAATTAAACAAATCTATTTGTTTACTATTTCTTAAGTTTAAACATTACTAAAAAAATACTAATTGATGTAAGTGGAAATATTTTAATTCTCTAATTTAATGAATTAATTATGTTAGATTGGAAACTAGCGTTTTTCCTCTTTGGGATCATATAATATATTTAAATGAAATAAGATTTTTCGATGTTTAGATTTATAGATAAACATTTTATCTGAATATTTTTAACTGGAGCTTTTACTAAACTATGTTTTAAATTATTTTATGGACTGCATTTATATATTCAATCTAGGGCATTTTTATTTACATCTATGTGTATATTGTGGTGCTTTATGTTTTCAATTTTAATTATTTTTTAGGTTTCTCAAAAAAAAAAAAATATATATAATATATATAAAAGATTATTCACTTCTAAAAAAAAAAAAAAAATTATTTTTATTATCTACACTACTATTTATTATTTAAGAATTTTTCTTGTTTGGGATCCTTAGTTTGTGGTTCAAAAATACCTTACACCCTTAAATTTAAATAAGACATTTTGGTAAAAATATATCTCTAATTCCTTACAAATAGGACCACTCTTCCAGTTGATTTTTTTTAAACTCAACTCTCACATCTCTCCAA
>NW_027069647.1:398367-431492 GCF_002906115.3 Quercus suber | reverse complement strand
TATTGTACTTTATTTAATACAAAATGGACTCTCCCTCAAACTACTCACATACAGGATATGTTTTGGGTTTTTCTCTTCCCTTTCTTTTATGAAGATGTGGAATTTGACGAGATTTATGCATTTGTGAATGAAATAATTTTTTGGTATAAATATCATCACACCTATACATATTTTTGTGATTAAAAAATGTAGCAATCCCGTCATCATGTTACTGGGAGTGTGCTCTTTTAGTGTCCCTAAACAAAACAAAAATTATATAATTTTGGGACAAAGAAGGCATTCTATTGTATCAAGTAACTTGGTGTTTTGTTTCTCCAATAAATAAATAATGATAATAAAAATAAAAGGGTTCATTTTTTTTTGGGGAGAACAAAAAATAAAAAAGGCTCAAATTTGGTGTTTAATGTTCTTTGAATCCAGCGGATATTGACTCATAAACACCTTGTCATAATAATACAGTATTTGGTGTAAATTAATTGCATCCCACAGAAACAAGAGAATAATTGTAAAATGGTCAGTAGAATCTGACATACATTGCTAGCTAGCTACAATATTATTTTATAAATTTTAGATCCAACCAGAGTTTAAAATCTATAGTTGATATTTCTAAGATTTTTTTTTTTTTTTCGCTGAATAAAATACATATTTACAATTGATACGATAATATCCATATTTTAAACCCATGACTACTCAGATAATTTATTCTACAATTGATACAACAATGTCCATATTTTAACCCACACCTACTCAAATAAAATATTTTACCAAGGTTAGGTAACGTTTGGTAATTCATAGATGCTTGACGTGGCACACACTTACTCTCCCCTTAGCCTAAAACAACTATAAAATCCTTTATTCATTCCTATTCCTCTACATCTCAACCCTGCCATATAGTAAGCATAGTTACAAATGGCCGATTCAACACGACTTCTCTCCCAACCCAACTCAATCAAGTCAGAAAGCACCTCCACCTCTGGAGAAACACCATCTATCTCTTGATTCCACCATTGAAAGGTGTATAGGAGATTTTGGGTGGGCTCAATTCCTCCAAGTGCCACTTGTATCAAGTGCATGGATATTTGATGCACAACAAACATTCATTACTATCTTCACTGATGCACACCAACATGGCACTGTACTTCTCACACATGGTTGCAACTCTCCATTACATTAATGGCCAATTGTGACAAACACTTGCAGAACCCTTCCACCACTATAAAATGTATAGGAGAACATTCTAATTCACATTATGTGCCGAATTGCCAATACCAACTTTTCTAAACAATTAAAAATAAAAATAATTGAAGACCCAGTTGAGTTTAGCAGCTAAAATGATGCCCACGACATTATCAAAAGTAATGAACATGAGTTATCACAACTGGTTCCGGCAATTAAAATCCAAGAAGTAGATTTCCAATTCTCTTTTGCACTGAATGTGCCCTTAGGACTTGTAAACCCGTCAGACCATCTACAGTTTCACCAAATTCACAAAGCTTTGAATTCAGAAGTGCCACTTAACAAATACAGTCCCTGACAGCATTTAGAGTAAATTTCACAAATTAGAGAGAAAAAAATACATTAATAAGAGAACCTAGATGGAAACCACCTAACCAAATCCCATCACAAGTGGCTAGAACAAGAAACTCATCATCATCGCAAAGCTCAACCTATTTCAAGGAGAACCAAAGATGTCAAAGTAGAGATTGAGAAGAAGAACCTCTCAAGAACATATCCCAATAGTTTTATAAATGGCAATATCCAACAGTGGCGGCTCCAGAAATTTGTTTTAGGGTAGTTATTGAAAAACTTAAATTATACAAAATTTAATAAAGAGACAAATTTAAATATATCAACGTCACAAAAAAAAAAAAAAATGCAAATACATGAAATGTTTCAATTTTTTTTTGGTACTAACAAAGAGAATAAGAAAAAAAAAAAACTAATAAAAGATAAAGAGCAAATTGAAAATGATGATATGAGAATAATAAAGTGATTATAACAATTTCATAACAAATCTTTTGCAACAAGTTGTTAGTCTGTTATTAGTAGATAAAACATGTTAATATTGAATTCGAATTAGAATTAGTAATAGCATACCACAAAAGATTTATTGTGAAATTAGTATGAAAATGTTGTGGATGTAGACTCTTAAATATATTGTACTCAAATTCTTATGATTCTCAAGTAAAGCTATTCAACATTTTTATTATGGTGATCAAATATGTTAATTTAGTATATAATATATTTTTGAAAGTATATATATACATTTTTGTCAAGTCATGGTGGTCACAGAACATATTAGTTTAAAATAATTATTTATATAATTTTTTTTTGCGTGTATATATATATATATATATATTTTTTTTTTTGGCATGAATAAATTTTTTTTTTTTGACAAGTGAGGACCACCTTCACATACAAGCAGAGCCGCTGGTGATACCCAATACCCATATTCAACCATATCAAAATCAAATAGAGAGAGGAATGATATGTAGCCAAACTGATCATTTGGAAATTAGCGTTTAGTTTTGATCCTTACCTTTACCAGCTAGCAAATCCATGGAATGCGGGAAGGAGATCGATGGATAGAAAGCTTGGTTTGCCCACAAAATTGAGTGAACGCGATAGAGAAATAGAACTGTTTTGTTTTGTTTTGTTTTGTTTTGTTTTTTCTTTTTTTTAAGGTTTTGCTTTTGCTTTTATATGGAAACTTGCTCTTCTGGTAATTGGTATTCATTAAAATTAAATACACGGTTAGGATTAAAACTATTACAATTGAGGGTCAAGATTTGAGTGGGCACCGTAACCCCTAAAAAAATGGGGGTACCGTAGAAGAACCCATGTGAATGGGGTTCTGATTTAGTAGAAAAAAAATTATTGGTCTAAGTGAAAGTGACAATTAGTCAGTTACAACTTGTCACGTAGGATATTTGTGGTAAAAATTGTGACTTTTCATATGATACTAGATATCTAGAATTACCATGTGATTCATGCCCATGAAAAAGAAAAAAAAAAAAAATTTATTGAATAAACGAAGTTTCTTTTCAAACCCTCACGTCAAACGGCCTTTTAAGTTGTGAACTTAATTACATTGCTCATACAATAGAATTATGATAAGGATTTTGCTTGATTACATGAAATTTATTTATTGGGTAAGAAGGTCATGTAAGATAATCATATTGAGAGATTAAATCTATGAATAAGTAAAAAAGTTATAAAAATACTTTTAACTCACAAATCATGCATTTAAGTGCAGTGATTACAAGGATTTTGTTAATTACAAGACACAGATCTATATGTGTGCGTGTGAGCAGTTGGAACGGAATATAATACATAGATTTATTAAATGGAATTGTTTAAACAACACACAACCATGGTTGGCTGTCGGCTGAAAACAAACTAGTAAAAACAAATTTGCTGCCGAGGTTTTCGAATTCAATTAAATAAATACTTTTGAGCTTTTGCTTAGACAAGCCACTTAGTTGGATGAACACTTAAACAAAATTATGCTATTGTTATCATTCTTATGGAGAAATGGTACATCGATATGATCCATTCCCAGCCCACAATTTCCAAAGTAAAGCTTATTACGTCATTGGTATAGTATATTATCTCGCACTTGCTTTGCATGTAATTGGATAATGCTAAAAAGTATTGAGTGACAAGCACTGCCAAATTATTGATAGGAATGCTACAATTGTATAATATATTTGTATTGGATTATTTTGATCTAAAAGCAAGTTGGGTAAGGGGAGAAAATGTTTTAGAAAGGGTGTGGTCCTAAAAACGCTTTTAATAGGAGAAAAAGGCTATACCATATATACACTTGAGCTGGGAGATAATTTTCTCGGTGAGTTCAATTGATGCTAGAAGATAGAAATTGATGGCTGCGCATTAATTTTATTGAGGCTGTCTTTGTCATTGCTGGGTTGGTTCTTGTGTTTGAAGGGAAGTCTTAATAATTTGGTAGTAGACAAACCGAATAAATGTTATTGGTTGAGGGATAAACTATAATTTATTAGGAATAGACGAGTCCAAATCTTCTTTTCCACTTTTTTTGCTCCGCTCTATACTCCATAAATAAATATTTGCCACGTGTTCACATAATTAATTAAATACTACTATTAATTAATAATTGTAGTATTTAATTAATTAGGTGACACGTGACAGGAAAAGTGGGATAGAAAATTTAGACTCGGAATAGACAAAAGGAAAGTTCAGGGATATGCTAGTTTTTTTTTATTTTTTTTTATTTTTTTTATTTCTTTATAGATATGGTAGTATTTTACATTTATAATGTTTACTTTATGATAATTGTTCTTTATTATATGGTTGGTACATTAATTGATTTTTTTGTGTAGACATGAATTAAATTTTAATATCTTATTGAATGACAGGATACACTATCATTTGAGCTAACTAGATAAAGAAAAGTTTGAAGGATAACTATCCCCTTAGTTAATCATCATATTCAGCAGAGCGTGCCCTTTTGTGTGCTTATTAAACAAAGCAAAAATTATCCAATAATCTTAGGAGAAAGAAGATATTCTGAATATAAACCACATGCTCACAATCCACCAAGCTTACACACCCATAGACATAAACAAACTGACAACGTGCGCACCACTCACCTATATACGGTAGACTTATATACACTCAACTGAGAATCATAATTTTATGTTTTGCCAATTATAATTTGTTATATATTTATTTGACTTTTTTTATAAAACAGCGAAGGTTTAGAATGGAAAAACATCAAATACATGGTGTAGGGTTGGTATTTGTGGCCCAAGCCCAAAAACAATTAATTTGTAGAGTATGGGTGAAAGAACTAGGTTAAGTATGAGATTGATAACAATGGATCACAGCTTTCAAACACAAGCCAACATTAATTTTCACGTAAAATTTGATAATCCGAAGAGCTATACTATTTGTTTTTCTGATGAACAAAAATCTTAGGGTTACAATCAAGTTTCCTTCCTCCCCCTCTCCATGTTAGGAGCTTCCTTCCTTTATATAGTCACTCTTCTCCTCATCTCCATCGTCCACGTGTTTCTCATCCATGAGTTTGCTGAAGTACATGTCATGTCAGACATCTTCTTTTAGCTTTGTGTGAGTGGCGGTAGGTTAGGATGCATTGTTCAGGGGTCTTCTCCACATAAATGCGGCCAGAAAAGTTGCTGTAGTGCATTAAATACGGTGGCAGCAGCTTTCCCCTTAGATATTTCTCCATCCTTATCGTTCCATAGCATACTCAGAGCTTATCTTGATCAGGTGGAGTCCTCGGAAGGTCATTCTGGCCTTTCACACATTCAATTGATCTATGATTTCGCGTCAGAGGATTACAACCTCTTTGGACAGGAGATATCCTCTTCGGATTGTGATAATTCTTCCTTTTGAGGGTCCCACTTCCAGCCGGGCCCTGCCTTTTCCATCTTCTTCTTCTTGGTTGCAAAATAGCCCTCCTATAGGCCTTCGGCCCATTACGTTGGGCTGGGCCCTTTTTCCCCCACACATGGCAAGTTGTGATTGGTGAAAATTGAAGTGAAATACAATATATATATATACACACACACACACACACATATATATATATATTAAGGATTTGTATTCATTTAAGTGTAGTGCTTAAGGGTTTTGTTAATTACATGACTTACATTTATTATTTTGAAAAATCGGTGACATGTGTCCTATTGAGGAATGTATAATTTCTCAAACAAACGAGAAATCAAACAAGTTATTAAAAAAATATTTCAAGAAAAAACATTTGAAACAAGCAAAACTATGTTTTTTTTTTTTTGCTAAGTGTAACACCATAACCATGGGTTGCTAAGTGCAATATGTGTGTGCGAGATTTGTCGTGGTGGTCGATGGTGTGATTTGCCAATGGTTGGTTGGATCTGTTCTTTGAGATTTATGGGTTTTTTTAGTTCCTGGGTTCTTGGGTTTTTTGTGTATTTTGGGTTTGTTCTTTAAGATTTATCAGCTCTTTGAGATTTATATGTTTTTGTATGTTTAATTATGATTTTTTACTTTTTTTGGGCAACCAAACATGTTCTTTGGAGGAAAGAACGTGAAGAACTTGAACAGTAACACGGAAGAACACATAAACATGAACATGAATATGTTCTTGCAAAAAAACAAACTAATGACAAGAAAAAAAAATTAATTATTTTAAAATTATAAGTTCATAATTTTGTTTTTATTTTGTAACCAGACATGCTCTTTTTATTTATTTTTTTTTGGGTTTGTTGATATGGATATGACGTGAATGGGGGCTAATGGCATGTAGGATCAATTATTTATTTTTTTAATTGCAAAGCTTGCCAACAAGGCGCTCCATTTTTCATGTATGAATTTTTTGTTAGTAAGTTGACGGCAGAGACTAAAATAGACATATTTTTTTCGTTTTCAAGGATTCAAATAGGCACGACTAAAAAGTAAGAACCAAAACAAAAATTGGACCAAAATATAAGGAACAAAAAAATATTATTACCTGTTAATAATTTTAAAATATAAGAAGTCAAAATCACCTATCAACGCTCTCCCTTCTACTCTCCTTTCATTTAATTTGGGCTAATAACAAAACTATGGATCCCATCCTCACTTCATCCCTCCAATAAGGCCACTTTCTTTTCTCTCATGTCAAGGAAACTAAACTGATGGGTCCCACAAAAACTTCATGTTTTCCCTCCTTTTTCTCTCATTCCAAGTAGGAATGGCAACGGGTCTGGGTCGGGTTGGGTTTTTTCATAATCGGACCCAACCCGCGGGCCAAGACCTGTAGCCCGAACCCGGCCCGTTTATTAAATAGATTTTTTTCCCGGGGCCATGACCCGCCCCACCGGGTCCCACGGGCTTGGCGGGCCCCGTTAGGCCCTACTAGAGTTGGGCCCAATTCGCGGCCTAGATCGTGGCCCAACCAAAAATAAATAAATAAATAAATAAATTGAAGCCCAAATTTATTTTTCCCATACTAATCTAGCACCTAAACACCTCCAATTTTTGTATTTGAAAGTTTTCAAGTAAATCTACCGTTGAAAAAAAAAAAAAGTCTTCCCCTTGCTTCTTCATGTTAAGTGATAAAGATTCATTACCCAAGATACAATTTACAAAAGCATAAAAACGAAAATCAACATTCAGATACAGGGTAGTTTCACAAAAGTATAAAAACGAAAATGAATATTCATTCTAGTGGCAAGACTAACAATTAGCATAACTAGAATTGATACATACTTTGGTTGAGATCCATAGTTTAAATAGAAAACACCAACCGAAAAATTGAAACAAACATCTCAAAGACTCAGACTGGAAATTTTTAGTCTCTAAAAATTTTATAAAAAAAAATTTAAGAGAAGTATAGAATAGAGGCGGTGAGATCTTGGGCTGACGATGAGATTGAGGGTGAGTGAGAGCTTGACCGATGGTGGAGAATGCTTGGACTGGCGGTGAGAGGCTAAGAACTTGGGCTGGCAGTGCTTGAGAGGGAGTGAGATTAAGAGTGAGTGAGACCGTCCGTGTGAGCTGTGTGAGATTGAGAGTAAGTGAGGCACTGAGGGCTGAGGTGGCTGTGTTTGTGTGAGCTGAAGAAGAGTAAGGGAGCTGAAGAAATGAGCAAGAGATTATGGTTTATAACTATATATATAAGAGGGTATGTAAGTAATTTTATATATAAATGAGTTAGGTCCGGGTCCGGGTCCGGTTCTGGGTTCGGATCGGGTTTTGATAAAACCCAGACTTGGTTTGGGTTTTTTTATTTTTTTTTATTTTTAAAAACTCATACCCGACCCTATTCTTTATTGGGCTGGTAAAATCCCACCCATTAAGGTCGGGACGGGCCGGGTACCTGCGGGTCGGGCCCAAATTGCTATGCCTACTTCCAAGTAGCCTCAAAGAAAACATCACTTGTTTTGTTTCTTCTTTAGACACTGTTTCAAAAAGCAATAGAATACTTGCTTTAGAAACACACATAGTTGTGTTAGGTAAAAACTAAAAGCATAGCATCCGGAGATGCACCCAAAAAAAAAAAAAAAACCATTTCGTATCCTCAAATACTATTTTATCTATTTTACCAATCTAGCTATTTTGTAACTCATCTTACATCTTAGTTTTTATTTTTACATACAACTCAATAAAATAATATAAACTACCTAATAAAATAATAAAAAATACTATTCTCTCTCTTTTTCCTCTCATTCACTTTTTCTCTTCACACACAACCACAAAATTAAAAAAAAAAATATATATTGTGTACAACATATGAATATTAAGGTTGTATAAATGCAACCTTACTATTCATAGGTTGCAAATTCTTTTTAGTTTACAAACCCAAATAGAATGAATTTTAGGTGGTTTGAATTGTAAAATAGCAACTGTGGAGTATTTACAACCCAATGCTAATGCTCTAAGAACTCTTTAAAGAGACAAAAATTATCTTATAAGAACGGTCTCATGAGATTTCTTTCTTTTTTCTAATAAAAATTAGGAAGACTGAAACATTTCCAAAACGAAGGAACGGATGAAATTGCCAATGTGAAGCCCTTGACACATGGAGACTATGGTATTTTAGTGCAAGTTGACTACCATTGTTGGTGTGTTAGTAGTATAATATATTGTTATTCGATAAATTAAAAATTAAAAAAAAAAAGAAAAAAAGGAAAAAAGAAAAAAGAAGAAGAAGAAGAAGAAGTTGGGAAAAAAAGTATAATATCTTTAGAAAATGTGAGGTCAATAACCCTTTACACCATACGTACACGTGCTCTGAGATAACATTTGCGGTAGGAGATGCTAGAAGAAATAATGGTTGGCAGCACGTGTCAATGATGCTTTCTTTATAATGCGGGGTTGATTATTAGGAATAGACAAAGGGAAGGTCCAGGGATAACTATCCCTTGGCGAGTCATTATGATCATGACTATCTTCATGTTCATCTTAATGTTATTAGGGATGGAGCCAAAGCTTAGATTTAAGGGAGTGGTTAGCTTCCGACTCTACTGTTGCTTAGTTGTTTAGTTGCGGACTATTTAAAATTTATTAAAAAGTCATATTGTTTATTTTGCTTAAAATTAGTTGATTAGACTTAATTTTATTAAATTTTTTTAAGGTTTTAGAATTGGTATTTTTGTTTATTTTGGATTTTGTATATTTTGTTTTAGACTTACTCTTTAAACTGAGGAAAATACTAAAATTATAAACTTTGTTACAACTTGCGATGTGATGAGTGATTATTAGTAAGCAAAAAAAATGTAAATAGTGGGCTCAAATGCGAATCAATAAGAATTTGATATCTTAACAATTTATAAGAATGTTGTAGAAAAATTTGTGATTATAACAATACTCTTAAAAGAGTTAATGATATTGTCAAGGGGATAAAATTGTAATTTTATACCCCAAAATCCAACCATTGCTTCATCCATGCATGTCCTAGCTAGTGTCCTTGCCAAAGTTAGAGTCATGTATAATCATTCCAAGAAATGCTGATTTAACACTCACAAATATAAATAATATGAAGTCTAGATGTCAAATATAATCAATTTTGAGTTTACACGTCATCTACTCAATGTTTTTAAAACCGAACGGTTCAAGGAAACAAAAATGAGATTTAAAATTGGACCGACATCAAACTATAATTATATCACCATTAATTTATTAATTAACTAAAATTAAATTAAATTAAGACATTAAATATGTAAATATCCAAAGTTGAGTCACAAAAATAAGTAATTTTGAGTCTGCACGTCACCTAATACATACTCTCATCAGATCACAGGTGTGCTCTTTAATTAGTATGCCTATCTCATTGAACATGCCTCAAACAAAAGAATTTTAAACCTTTTGAGGTATCAAGTTTAAACTCGGTGATTTTAACCATTTATTAAAAATAAATAAAACTAGATTCAAACTTGGTGTTCTATGTTCTTTTTATCTAGTGAATATCCACTCTTAAAGATCTTGTCATAATACATTAATGATATAATTTTTGTTGTAATGCTTTGTTTCTGTTCTCATAAATATCTACTTGATCAAAGACCCTAACGACAAAATTTTATTAAATGGCACAAGGACAAGAAAAATAAATGTAAAATGGTCAATAGAATCAGACATGCGCATCTCCAGCTATAGCTGCGTCATTATTCTAAGACTACTAGATCCAGCCAGAATTAAAAAACGGTAGTTCTTTTTATGAACAAATAAAATATTCTCATGAGGTTAATATTAAATGTGATATTTGACCTGGCACACACTGTTAGACTCTCTCCATAGCCTAAAACAACTATAAAATCCATTGTTATTCATTCACATTACTCTCACACTACCAACTCTTGCCTTTTCATAAACATAGTTGTAAATGGCAGATTCAACACCACTTCTCTCCCAACCCAACTCTGTCAAGTCAGAAAGCAGCCCTCCACCTTTAGAGAAACAACATCCATCACTTGATTCCACCATTGAAAGGTGTATAGGAGATTTTGGATGGGCCCAATTCCTCCAAGCACTACTTGTATCTAGTGCATGGATATTTGATGCACAACAAACATTCATTAGTGTCTTCACTGATGCACACCCAGCATGGCACTGTACTTCTAATCAACTTGATTGTAACTCAGTCCCCAATATTTGCAATCTTCCAAAGAATTCATGGGCATGGGATTTTCCTGCCTATACTTCAATCATATCAGAATGGAACTTAGAGTGTGCTGCTTCCATTATCACTGGCTTGCCTGCATCTTCTTTCTTCATGGGTTGCTTAGTGGGTGGACTTGTTCTTGCAACACTCGCTGATTCCTCACTTGGTCGCAAAAACATGCTCTTTCTCTCATGCCTAACTATGTCTCTATCTTCTTTGCTTACTGTCTTCTCCACCAACATTTGGGTTTACTCGGCTTTAAGATTGGTTTGTGGGTTTTGCCGTGCAACAATTGGAACATCTGCACTTGTGTTAACAATTGAGCTTGTAGGAAAAAGGTGGCGAGGCCAAGTGGGTGTGATAGGTTTCTTTTGTTTCACAATTGGGTTCTTATCACTACCAGCTATAGCTTATTTGAATAGAATTTCATCTTGGAGATCTCTTTATTTGTGGACTTCTATCCCAGGAATCTTGTATTCTTTGTTGGTTCACTTCTTTGTTCGTGAGTCACCTAGATGGCTACTTGTGCGTGGACGTAAAGAAGAAGCGGTGGCCACGTTGAAAAGCATTGCACCCCCTAGCCATAGTTGGAGCTTTTCTGAGGTTTCGTTTGAGCAAGAAATGTCGAATAATGGGAATGCTTACTCAACTATAAAGATGTTGGTGCAGAAAAGATGGGCTTTCCGAAGGTTGTTACTGGTTATGGTGATAGGTTTTGGGATTGGAATGGTGTACTATGGCATGCCATTAGGCCTAGGAAACTTGTCATTCAATCTCTACTTGAGTGTCACATTAAATGCCTTATCTGAGATACCATCTTCAATGTTCATTATCTTGCTTATAGGTAAGCTGAACAGAAAACTTTCTGTGCTTGCTTTCACTACCCTTAGTGGGATTTTCAGTATTATGTGTGCTTTAAAAGGTGAGGTGTGGATAAGATTGCAGATTGGACTTGAGTTAATATCCTTCTTCAGTGCTTGTACTGCTTTCGGTATATTACTCATATTCACAATAGAATTGTTCCCTACTTGTGTGAGGAACTCAGCTACTTCGTTGGTGAGACAAGCAATTGTGTTTGGTGGTGTGTTTAGTCCGATGCTAGTGGCTGCAGAGAGAAGAGATGGAATTTCATCCTATGTGGTATTTGGGTTGGTGATAGGGTGTTGTGGGCTATTTGCAGCATGTTTGCCAGAGACAAGAGATAGAGCACTTTTTGATACAATGGATGAGGAAGAACACAAAGAAAAAGCAGGCTGCAATGGTGTAGGTGATGTCTTGGCTTAATTAATTAGCTTTTGGTTTGCTCAAATTATGTGAAAATAATAGTAGGTTGTGTGTAGTGCTTGGTCAAAAAAACAACATTTATCTTTCATAAGATTGATTTGGTTGGTTGTTTTTGTTTTTGTTTTTGTTTTTTATTTTTATTTTAGTGTAAGTGGATTCGGCCAGATTTTAATCATACAAAAAGGGGTAGGATGCCTCCTTTCACTTTCACTTTAAAAGAAGAGAGTTAATTTGAGGTTGAGATTTTTTTCCCCCTGTTTGATGGCTTATTGATTAATAAATAAGATAGAAAATGACTTTAAACAAATAATTTGATTTTTAGCATATAAGTCAATTTATATGCCTGTAGTTATTTTCTTCCTCTTCTTTTTAGTAAAAAAGTTATAAAAATACTACTAAATGCCAAATCATACATTAGTGTAGTGCTTATAAGGGTTTTGTTAATTACATGACACACATTTATTGGTTGGAAAAATTGGTGACATGTATTTTGTCCGGGAATGAATAATTTCTCGAACAAGCAAGATATCAAAGAAGTTCTTAAAAAAACTTTTAAGAAATAACATTTAAAACTGGCAAATTAAATCATGGTGTTTTTTTTTTTTTTGGGTGTCTTTTAGTGTAATACCATTCTTAAAAACACCTTTAAAACTATGGTTTTCTTCTTTTTTGCTAAGTGTAACACCATAACCATGTGCTGCTAAGTGTTATATATATATATATATATATGAGAGAGAGAGAGAGAGAGAGAGAGAGAGAGTAGTTGGAAAGGAATATAATACATTATTAAATGGAGTTGTTTAAAGTTTAAACAACAAAACCATGGTTGGCTGTTGGCTGAAAACTAGCTAGAAACAAATTTGCTGCCGAGCAGCCGAGGTCTTCAAACTCAATTAAATAAATAATTTTGAGATCGATGTTGTTTAGACAAGACAATTAGTTGGATGAGCACTTAAATTATACTATGCTAATATTATCTCAATGATGGAGAATGGTACATCCATTCCCAGTCCACACTTTCTAAAGTAAGCTTTTCATATATCATCTTATACTTGCTTTGCATGTACTTGGACAATTAATGCTAAAGGATTAAAGTGACGACTGACAAGCACTCCCAAATATTAGGAGTGCTAGCAATGTATAATTTACTTTTATTGGATTACTTTGATCCAAAGACAAGTTGGTTAAGAAGCTTAAATATTTTTTTTTTTTAAAAAAAAAAAAAAAAAAAAAAGGGANTTTTTTGCTTAGTGTAACACCATAACCATGTGTTGCTAAGTGTTATATATATATATGAGAGAGAGAGAGTAGTTGGAAAGGAATATAATACATAATTAAATGGAGTTGTTTAAAGTTTAAACAACAAAACCATGGTTGGCTGTTGGCTGAAAACTAGCTAGAAACAAATTTGCTGCCGAGCAGCCGAGGTCTTCAAACTCAATTAAATAAATAATTTTGAGATAATGTTGTTTAGACAAGACAATTAGTTGGATGAGCACTTAAATAATACTATGCTAATATTATCTCAATGATGGAGAATGGTACATCCATTCCCAGTCCACACTTTCTAAAGTAAGCTTTTCATATATCATCTTATACTTGCTTTGCATGAGCACTGTATAATTTATTTTTATTGGATTACTTTGATCCAAAGACAAGTTGGTTAAGAAGCTTAAATATATTAAAAAAAAAAAAAAAAAAAAAGGGATAGTGTTCACACATATTTTCTAAACTGAAATCATAAGCTGGAAAAATGATTTTTAAACTGAAATCGAGATTTAAAAACACTATTTCAAAATTGAATTCAAGTTTTCTGATCACGTGTTTTAGTTTAAAAAATGAGTATGTAACAAGATGTGTATAACAATTTTTATTCTTTAAAGAATGGAAGGTCTTAAGTACACTTTTATGAGGAAAGAAAAAAATGGTTGATACTAGAATATAGAAATTGTTGGCTGCATCTGTAAATGAGGCTGTCTTTGTCATTGCTAGGTTGGGTCGTATTTTTCATTGGAAGTTTTAATAAATTAGTAATCGACATTTGGAATAAACGTTATTGGTCAAAGGATAAACTATAATTGGTTAGGAATAGACAACGTGAAGGTTCAGAGATAACTATCCTCTTTGTAGTGTTTTAAATTTATGGTATTCGCTCAATGATAATTTCTCTTTATGATACGGTCAAGCATATTGCAATATATATATACCTGAGTTTTTTCAACATATTTCAATAAGGCACCAATTAATAATCCAACACCACTCCACTCTATTGCCATCTATACACAAGATTATTTATTGTTCTAAGTTGTCTAATTAATTTGGTGCTGTTAAATTTTATTTCCATTGTAGGATCTATGTATTTAATTTTTGGCTAAAATGCAAAACTAACCCTCTAAGTTTCACCCTTTGTCATTTAAGTTCTCTAAGTTTCAGTTTTGTCATTTCAAACCTCTAAGTTTTAAAGTTTGTCAATTCAGTCTTTCGTTACTATTCTGTCAAGTAATGCCGTTAACTAACCAAATTAACACTATTTTGGATGATTTTTCTAGTATTTAATTTCTTAATTTAATTTTACTGAAAAATGTTATTAGCCCAAACATTTTTACGGTGGACAACTTTTTGATTAGGAAGAATAGGATCGTGGATTTGAACAATTTGGGTCTGGAGAGTAAGGACAAGATTCTCGAGTCGTGTAGAAAGCTTTTGAGATCGTCTGGTTTCTGTTCAAGGATCAATGGGCGCATGTAATTCCAGGTAAAACAAGTTTACTTCTTAACTTTATTGTTTCGCTTCGAAACCGAATTTGATTTTGTTATCATCATCATATTTGACCTTCAACTTTCATGCTTAACCTTACTCTTCAACACTATTGTTCTCAAATGTAGATGGAAAGCCAGGATTAGGCTATGGATAATAGGTTGAAGAGGTGGGATTGGGGTGACTTTGGGGTTTGGAAAGTGAGCTATCGTTAACCCTCTCAATGTAATCAAGGTAGGGTACATGCCCATGTTTTTTNTGGTCAAAGGATAAACTATAATTGATTAGGAATAGACAACGTGAAGGTTCAGAGATAACTATCCTCTTTGGCTATATATATATATATATAGATTAAGATACAGTAGTGTTTTAAATTTATGGTATTCGCTCAATGATAATTTCTCTTTATGATACGGTTAAGCATATTGCAATGTATATATATACCTGAGTTTTTTCAACACATTTCAATAAGGCACCAATAATCCAACACCACTCCACTCTATTGCCATCTATGCACAAGATTATTTATTGTTCTAAGTTGTCTAACTAATTTGGTGCTGTTAAATTTTATTTCCATTGTAGGATCTATGTATTTAATTTTTTAAGCCAAAAAAATAAAGACAAAATAAATATCCTTATTTAATAATTTAATAAAGAAAAATTCAAAATCACCTACCAAATCTCTCCCTTCTCCTAATTTGGCTGATGACAAAAATATGGATCCCATAGTAACTTCATCCCTCCACATCAGGCCCACTTTTTCTTTCTCTCATATCAACCAAACTAAGAAAAATTATGGATTCCATAAAAACTTCATGCTTTCCCTCCTTTTTCTTTCCATCAAACAGAGTGTAAAGGTTCATAAAGAAAACATTGCTTGTTTTGTTTCTTCTTTTTAGACACCGTTTTAAAAAACTTTAGAAACAGACACAGTCATGTTAGATAAAAATTAATTAAGAAACCTCTAAAGAGAAAAATTATATTCTAAGACGGTTTTATTAGATATTTTCTTCAGTGCTCATAGTTTGATTCATAAAGATAGTTGTGGAAAAGTCAAAAATGGACTTAGAATTTCAAATTAGGAAGGCCAAAGTGTAAGGAAAAAAAAAATCCAAATAAGCATTTATATAGTACTAACAAACTATCAACCAAGACAAATACACAAAATAGTTGTTACAAACAAATACAAAAGACACAAAATACATTGTTTCTTAATAAATTACAATGCAATCATCTATGAAAAGAGAACTCATTTTTTTTCCCTAATGTTTGGTTTGTAAAAATCAGGCTAATAGATTTGTTAAATGTTATTAAGTTTTGTTTTTATTTAGTTTTTGGATTGAGTAGTTACCAGTTAGGCTAGGTTGGTTGTGCTAATTGGAGGGGAGGAGGCCTAAGGTTTTGGAAGAGGAGGGCCCAACAACAAAAGTGAGATATAAATATATATATATATATATATCCACTAAAAAAAGAAAAGAAAATTCTTTGGGCCAAGGGGGTCTCGGATCCTCTTGGACCCTTCCTTGGGTCCGTTTTTGGACAAAGTATGTGTATATTTCTATGTGGTACTAGCATTCTTGGGCTCTTTACCCTTTGGCTAGTATAATATTTTTATGCTATTCTCATCTAGACTTGGCCAATATTGGAGAGTTCAAGAACTAATCAAGCCTCGTTCTTTAATCATTGATACTTGTTTCACATGAAATTTTAATGCAAGTTATTGGGTACTGGGATTGGGTTCAACTGTAGGTTGGTATTAGATAATAGGATTCCTTTTACTTAAAACCGCTTGTTATTGTTTATAGTGGATTCTTGGGAGTGATGACCTTAAATTCACCTAGTAGGGTTTTGTCTTGGTGGTTTTCTCCATTTGTAAACAAATCACTTATGCCAAACTTATTTTTTGCTGCATTTAGTTATTTGGTGATTTGTTTGTACTACCACGCTATTGCATGTTAAATTGACTTGGAACAGTGGAATGACAACCCAGAAAAAAATTGTGCAGAGGAGGGCACGCGCGGACTTGCTTAGTGTGGGAGGTGTCTGTCCTTTGTACCTAAAATGCACATCTCACCATTCACCATTCTATTTTGTTTTCTATCCTTTTTTTCTTCTTCTTTTTTTACCACTAAAGCTGGGTTTGCCAATATATTTGAAATAAAAATCTAATTCTTTTTAAAGTTAAATTAACAGAAGGAGCTTGAGAGACATAACTTGATCTTTTGGGATATAACTTTCAAAATTTGAGGATTTTGTGGGGGGGAAAAAAAACACAAGCATGCATGGATTAAATTGGGGGACGCATGCGCAAAAGGTATGCATTCTAATTGAGGAACAAAATAGGGTGTCTACAGATCCAATTGAGTTTGGAGAGATGTGAACTTTGTGTCAAAACCGGTGTGTTGAGTGTGCATGATAGATGCAAGTCTGGACAGCTTGGTGCTGATTTCTTGGATAGATAATATAATGTTATCTAACTTCTCATCATAGGGATGTAAGCTAGAGCTTGAACTATCATGAGGAGCATGACTCTCTTGCTTGTCTCCCTTTCGAATGTGATTGATGCTAGCATTGAGAGTGCGAATGTTGATTGGACTTTACTGTGGGTACAAGTACTCATCCTCCAATGGATGAATGCCTTTGAGCTTCAAAATTTTTGAGATGAGGCAACAGAAGGGAAGGCAGTTCCTTAAGGCAATTCTCTCAGTAGTTTTGCTCAATATGTGGAAGATATAAGAGCAAATATCGATCTCTTCATCATTGATCAGGCCGTGAAGGAATAAAGCCCGACATAGAGGTTGTGGAACATGATCTTTGTGAGTAGCCTTAGTTCAGGAGAAAGTGATGTAACACTAACTGATTTCCCATTGGAAGAAAACTCTAAGTTTTCTTTGAGAGTTTCCCGAAGCATATCCTCCTCTGAATTCAAGCCGTCATACACCGGTGGCTTTGGAAACATTGGCCAATTGATGCGCAAAATGATAGCAAGATAGAAAGGTGTCACTGTGAAGTCCTTTCCTCTAACCTAACATTTCAGCTCATCCCCATTAGAAATGGCATTTGCATAGAATTCCTTCACCATTTGTTTATACGTTTCATCAAAATTGGTTAGAAGGAAGTTCCAATCCTTGGTGGCAAACCATTTTGGAATGTTTGTATCAAGAAGAGACGCTTGTTCAACCACCCTTTCAACCAACAAAGGAGCATATTTGAAATAGCTCTCATAGGCTTGAAATGCGGCATATGATTTGAACTTGTTGGCATCATAAAATCCTGTCGATGATCGAGTCTTCTTTGACTTCGGGGTGAAGCTATCAACATCAATCGTGGGTTCTTTTCCTTTGCCATTACTTCCTTTCATAGTTGATTTCTTAAATGAAGACATCTACAAAAACAGTCACAAGACATAAAGGAACAAGTGCAAAAACACAAAGACAAGAACACAAACTTGATTAGTACCAAGTTAGTCTATAAAATAAACACAAAGTCCTAAAAAGGAACATAAACCAATGCAAAATCATGTTAAAAGTGCTAAACATGTAAGTAACATATATCTAGCATGAGTGATATGCAAAACACGACAAGTGAAAAAGTGTGTGCATCAAGTGTGCATGTGGTGTACATATGTGATGCATGTGCAAGGCATGATTAAGCACATTTGGGTCAAAATGTGTAAAACACACAACCAATGATCAAAAGATGATAAATATGTATAATCATGGTAATCCCCAAAATTTGGTACTTATTGGAGTCCAAAACAATACCAAAATGCCATTTGGGTATTTTATCAAACACTTGAAATGCATCGACACAACAAACATGTAAGCAATGCATGAACATGTGAGAATCTTGCCTAATACAAGTTAAAATGCCACAAGGGGCGAACACAAATACAAACAAAGAAAATGGGACAAAGCCCAATCAAGAAATTGAAACTTTTTTTTACAAAACTTAAAGCTTTTTTACAAACTTAAAGTTTCCCAACCTCTTTTCAAAAATAAACCCAACTCATGTAAAACCTAGAATTTAATGCTTAATCTAAGGAATTAAAGAGAAAAGAGTGATCAAATATACCTTAGAGATGATTTTGAGAAGTTTTCACTTGAGTTTTGGTTGAGTTTTTGAGAGAAAATAGGTTTAGGGTTGAGAGATGCTCGAGGGAGGCAAATTGTTTATGTTTGAAAAAACTGTCATGATCAGCCCTTATAATCTAAAAACACGCATTTTTCCTGAGTTAGCTTCTCGTGAAGTTACTCGCAAAATATGCCTCTGAAGCACAAAAATTTTCATGGGTAAGCGTTACTCACGAGACAATTGCGAGACAGTTGTGAAAGTTTCTGTCTGAAAATTATGTGTTTTCATTTTTGCCTATCTCATTTTCACGGGAAGAGCTTACTTGTGAGCTTCTCGCGAAAATACCTCTGAAGGGGTTTTTGATGAAAAACATGAAAAATGTAATATGAACAAAAACTCAAAACACAAAAGCAAAAAAAACACTTCCAAAAACATATAAAATACTCAAAAATATTTTTGGGTTTGATCGACAGGCAATTGAGTATACACATCACATTTGAACACGTACAATCACACAAATGAAATAAGCATTTATTGAACAATAGACTTGTGTGTTGTATGTGTGTATCAAATGTGGAAAAGTCCTTAATTTAGAGTGAAATTTCAATGATCAATTCAATCAAGTCATACACAACTAGTACTAAGTCAAGTGGTCTATCTCAATTATAGAAATGAACATACATAACCTCTCACAAAAAAATGATTGCATATCTTGGAAGCTTTACATTTGGCTTCTTTCAATTTATAACTTTTTATCATTTATGACAAATTCATCTCATTTTGAGATCGATGCTTGAAAGTTTTGATATTTCAATTTTGTGGGTAAGCCTTTGGCTTTTTGGGCACCATACATTTCAATACAAGTCGCTTTCCCTTTTTCCTAGTCAAATACTAGTATGTGCGACGCCTTTTGCAGCTCATTATCTCTTTTCAAGATTTGACATTTGATGAACTATAAAGCAAAAACATAAATATGTGGGAAGATATATAGGCACAAGTTTATGCATGTATCAAAACAATTAAGACTATTGACTAATCATTCATGACAAACTTGAAGATCAATTTAACACATAGATGTCAAGATTTTTCCCACAAAGATAGATGTGCATACATGACAAGCTAAGCTCACAAATGCACTACACCATTAGTACGAAGGTACTAGACCAAACTCATATGTGAAATACACAACACAAGTGATCAAACTTTTTGGAGATTTTTCAATTTTTATGGGTTTTTGAAATTTTCAACACACTCAAAAACAGAATATGAAAAGTAAGATCAACAAAGCAAGTACAAAACAAGCTAAAAAAGAAATATACTAAAATGAGAAACATAAGCAAACAACCAACTAAAGTCACAACATATAGAAAGAATTGATGCATGGACATGTTCTAATGCTTATGCATGTGTACCCTTCTTTACCCACATGGCACATGTATTTAGGGTGATATCCCTAAAAGATTGGGTACTAGAGCTGTGATTCTCAAACCTTTGGCTGAAACTTGCCAAACAAGAAGTGATGGTATCTATTATCTTCATCACATCACCAAAACTAGAATCAGCTTCTTGCCTTTTTGATTGCTTGGCGTTCCAATTCCCCTTTCCTTGTCCTCTTAGCCTTTGAGAATTTGCTTTCTTCAATACATAAAAGTTATAGCAGTTAGGTCTTGTGTGTCCTCGAACTCCATAATGGTGGCAAAAGTGTTGAACTTAAGGACCTTTTTGAGACTTTGGGAGAGACTTCCCTTTTGCCTTGGGTTTGGCCACAAGTGGATTTTGTGGTTTTGTCAAAACCTTTTGAACAGTTCCATTTGACTTCTTCTCCACCTTCACATTCTCAACACTTGGAGTCACTACCATTGGTTTCTTAGCCTTAACAAACTTCATCTCTTTGGACACATTTGCACTTGAACTACTCTCTTCGATATATCCTAAGCCGCTTTTGTCAGAAAAGGCTTTTGATGAGCAAGCACTTCATCAAGCTTCTTGGAGGCAACCTGCTCCACTTTGGCATTAGCTTGAATCACTTCAAGCTCAAGAAACTTGATCTTGGAGTAGGCCTTGGTTAGTTCTCCATTTAGTGCCTCAACTTCACACTTCATTTCTTTGTATCTCACGAGTATGCTCTTGTAGTCTTGTTTAGTTTTCTTCATTTTTCTGGTTGCTGCCTTAGCCCCTCTAGCATACTCTCCAGTTTTCTCAAGAAGGGAATTATAGGATTCTTGCAATCCATTGGTTCCTTCATCTTCATCATTGGATTCTTCCCCAATTCCTATAGACTCTACTTTGGTGTGCTCACCGAGTTCTTCCACTAGAAGGCTTAAATCTTTCGATAAGTCCACGAGTGCAATGGCCAAAAATGCAGAGTAATTTCCTTTTCCGTCATAACTTTCTTCTGAATCAGAATTTGAGCCATCCGAGTCACTAAGGGTAGTTAAAAAAACTTTACCCTTTGCTTTCAAATATGTGGGGCATTCTTTCTTCACATGCCCATGCCCTTTGCACTTAAAGCACGTGACCATTTGAGATGGTGAGGAATCTTTTGAATCCTTCTTCTTGAAGTCTTTTTTGTCCTTCTTGAAATTCAAGAATTTTCCATTCTCAAAAGACTTCCCATCTCTCCTGAACTTTAAGAACTTACGGAAATTCTTAGCAAGGTATACCACATCCTTTTAAACCTTATCCTCATCCGAGAAGTCTTGAGCTTCCAATCTCTCATTGATTGTCTTGAGAGCAAGAGATTTTCTCTTCCTTTGAGATGGTAGAGATAGCTCATAGGTTTGAAGAGAGCCGATGAGGTCTTGAATTTTAATCTCGTCAGGGTCTTTGCTCTCTTTGATCGCAGTGACCTTTACATGAAAGCTCTCTGGCAATAATCGTAGAATCTTCCGCACAATCTTAGAGTCCTCCGTCTTTTCTCCCGAGTTGATTTTCTCAATCACAACTTCATTTAGCTTCCCATAAAATGAGTCGAATGACTCGTCTTCACTCATTTTCAACTCCTTGAAGTGTGTGGTAATCATTTGTAACTTGGTATCCTTCACATTTTAGTGCTTTCATAGGTCGTCTCCAAGATTTGCCATGCCTCCCTGACAATTGTAACATGAGAGATCCTATGAAATTCGTCAAAAGAAACACCACATAAAATAACATTTAAAGCCTTGCTATTGGCTATAGTTGCCGCAAGGGTTGCCTTATCCCATATGAATTTAACGGCCTTCGAACTAGTCCATCTTATCTCAACAGCATCCCAAACACTCTCATTGATAGAACAAAGGAATGCCCTCATACGGACTTTCCAAAATGCATAATTGCTCCCATCAAAGTATCGAGGAGCATTAAGCAATTGAGATCGATCCATCTCAAAAAGAGTCTAGGATCACACTTAGGTAATGAAACTATAGCAAGTGCACCAGCTCTAATACCAATTGAAAGCTCGAATATGTGTGAAAACACAAGAGCTATTTAGACCATCAAATTAAAAATTATGGCTCGGTTGATTTTACTCTAACTTAAATTAAGTGCGGAATAGAGTAAATGCAAGCGAACAAACAATATAACTACTCTAAGCCATATTCATCAAATATCAACAATAAAATGAAAGCTAAAAGAGTAGGGAAGAAGGATGCAAATACAAGATAACACCGCGATGTGTTATCGAAGATGAAACTGAAGAACTGGGTGAAAATCTCTCCGTCGCCCTCCAAGCGGTAAATCGATCCACTAGAGAATAAGTTAGAGTACATGAATAATAAAAGGCCCTCCAAGCATAGTCTACCACATGTACTTAAGCCCTCCAAGCTCCTGCTACCAACTGACTTAACGAAGCCTTATCTTCTCTAGCTCTCTGGATCACACAATTCAACCTGATTGCATCCACCAAACAAATAGCTTCTTCCAATGCTTCCCAGTAGCACCAAAACCTCACTTTACACTTAGAATGGGTGTGGTAAGTGTTTGGACTATCAACCTCTCAAGGATTTGGATATGGAGAGGTAGGAGTTGAGGAAAACAACACGAGATTATGTAGAGGATTGTGGGTATGACAATCTCTAACTCTCAAGGGTTATAGTTGGGGTTTTTTCTCTGAAAAACACTACATCCAATATGTGGGTAATATGGGTATATAGTGTGGGTGAAAACATGGTGTAGCAGATATGCCAAAATAGTTGAAAGCTCAAAAATGTGTCGAAAACACAAGAGCTGTTTAGACCCCTAAATCAAAGTTACGGTTTGGTTGATTTTATACTAACTTAATACTAAGTGCGGAATAGTGTAAACACAAGCGTATAAGTAAGAGAACTACTCTAATTCATATTTAAAGCAACATAGCAGTAAAAATGAAATGAACAAGAGTAGGAAAGAGAAATGTAAACATAGATAACACTGATACGTGTTATCGAAGAGAAAATAGAAGAACTCGTCGAAAAACCTCTTCGCTGCCCTCCAAGCGGAAATTGATCCACTAGACAATTAGTTGGGATACATGGGTGAGCAAGATACCCTCCAAGCCTAATCTACCCTCTGTACCTAAGCCCTCAAAGCTCTTACTCCAACAAGACTTCTCGAAACCGTGTATTGTCTAGCTCTCCGGATCCCGCAACAAGCTCCATGTTGCATCTGCCATCCTTGGCTTCTTTTAATGCTTCCCAGCAGCACCAAAACTTCACGTGACACTCTGAAATGGTGTGATAAATGTTTAGGCTATCAACCTCTCAATTGTATGGAAATGGAGAGGTAGGAGTTGAGGAAATTCCCAAAACAAATGTGTAGAGGATTGTGGGTATAACATCCTCTAACTCTCAAGGGGTTTGGCTAGAGTTTTCTCTCAGAAGCACTCCTCAACATTTGTGGGTAATGAGAGTATAAATAGTGTAGGCACAAAAAGTGTGTATTAGACTGGACAGGCTGACAAAACAGAATGTCTTGTGGGTGTCTTGCAGGAAAGCCTTACCTGCGAGATACTCGCGAGACACAGCTACCTCCATCTGGTCTGACTCTTCGCATTCCAGCATGTGCAAGGCTTATGAGATATTTCGTGGGATGCTAAGTCGCAAGCTACCTGCAAAAACTTCTTTAGTCTTCAAATGCTTGAGTCTTCACACCACTCTCTCTTTCACACAGCCCTTACAATGAAATCTCACAATAAATACAGGATACAAACGATTGAATAAAATTACAATCAAATTTGGCATGGAATATAAGCCAACAAAAGCACATAGTTGTAAATAACAACTTTACAATAACAATTCAGAATGTTTTGCAAGTATCTCGCGGGAAGGCCTTACCCACGAAATACTCGCGAAAACTAGCTATCATGACTCTTCGCATTCTAGTCATGTGCTTTGCACGTGGCTCACTTTGCGGGAAGGCTTCTCGTAAAATACCCATGATATCCACACTTTCTTCAATAGGCGCTTGAGTCTTCACACATTTTCTCATACACAACTCATATAATAAAATTCCATATGAAATACATGGTACATATGACTGAACAAAAATACATTCAAATTTAGCACAGAATTAAAACCAACACAAAATAGTTGTAAATAACAACTTTATAAGGTTTAGTGCCCGTTTGTTTGGGCGTAAAAGCCAGCCAAACTTCAGTGTTTGGTGAGTACAAAACCCAACTTTTTGACAAAAGCTGCGTTTTACATTTACGAAGGAATGCGCGTTTCAGTTTATGGACATGTTTCGGTCCATAAACTAAAAGCTGGAGTGGGCGTTTATAATGTATCCGTTGGAGTGAGTGCAATTACCAAAATTACCTTTCAATTACAACAACAACAGCAGATCAAGAGAAAAAAACAGAAAGAAAAAACAGTAGATCAAGAACAGCAGCTGGAGTGAGTGCAATTACAACAACAACAGCAGATCAAGAACAGAAAAAAAAAAAATTAGAACAATAAATGATCAAGAAAAAAAAAAATAGAAGCCGATCTGATCCCTGGTTGCATGCACTCCGCAGTGAGGAGGAGGAGCAGCGGTGGCGGTGTAGTGGAGCAAAGACGATTTCTCCTTTCTCTCCATGCATGTCTATGTGTGTTTGAAGATAATGACACCAAAAGGCAAGCAAGATTATGGAATCAAGTATCACAGAGAGAGCTAGAGAATTTATGGAATCAAGTAAAAAAAAAGAGAGAGCAGAGAATGAGAGAGCCGAGAAAGGAAGGCTTTGGAATCAAGTGGGGGAAATGAAGAGAAAGAAGGCTCTGGAATATAAAGGAAAAAGAGAGATGAAGGAATCCTATGGGTATACGTGTGTGGTGGACAAAATGCAAGAGAAAAAAAAAAAAAAAAAAGAAAAGGAAAAAAGAAAAGAGTAAACATATGGATGATGGAATCCTATGGGTATACGTGTGTGGTGGACAAAATGCAAGAGAAAAAAAAAAAAAAAAAAGAAAAGGAAAAAAGAAAAGAGTAAACATATGGATGAAAGAAAGTCAAACAATTAGAAATCACAATTTAAAAATACTACTACAATATTTTCACAATAAATTTTAAGTAATTAGCTAATATTGATAAGTAAAAATATAATTTCAGTGGTGGGTTTAAATTAGAACTAGTAACAACTTTTCATATAAAATTTTGTTATGATTCTTGTGAAAGTATTGCAAAAAAATATTGTAGATGTAACACTTTTTGTTGAAAAATATAATTGTTGAGAATGAATAGAAAAAGAAAAAATAAATATTAAAAAAGAATAAATTTGATTAAAAAATAAAGATTAAAAAAGTAGATAATCAAAAAGTAAATGTCATTGTTGATTGTCCAAACCATACAAAAATTTGTCTAACCTGCTGAAGATGCTCTTATATATACATTGTCCTTTTTGATAATTTATTCCTCAAACTGCCACTTTTATAAATACTAGCCAAACACTCAGCTTTTTCAAAAAGCACTTTTAACAGTTTTTACTAAATACTCAGCTTTTTGAAACTCCACTTTTTCATTATGCACCTTTTGAAAACTTAACTTTTTCATTAGCACTTTTACAAAAAGCTGAACCAAACTCACTTTTAACCTTCGTCTCAATTTGTCTGGACTTATTCCACTTCGGATGTTGGAATACAAAAATGAAATAAACAAATAAATTGAATCCAATTCTCAATCATTGAAATTACAAATCAACCGGTCCAATTCTCAACTGATTAGTCCATGAGTGTGTCTTCCCTTCTTTGTAAGACTCTTAAAAATAGTTGATTGAAGCATCCTTATCACCAAATCTCACTCTTTCCAACAAGAAAACTAAGGTGTCACGGTGGACACGAGCATACACCTTTCTGATATCTATCTTGCAAATCACTCCTCTGGAACACCGCTTTTAATTTGGCAATCGAAGCACTCATCTGAAATAGTATTGAGTCCAATATATGCCTTCCCACACTGACAAATGCATTCTAAAACTTAGATAATAGTTTATCTAGCACCAACTTCAATTAATTTGCCAACGCCTTCACCAACAATTCATAAGCACTCCCAACCAAACTAAAGGCCTAAATCCGTAATATTTATATCAACTCCATCTAGGAATGTTGAGATGTGAAAGGCAGAACTGGATGCCTCAATAAAATTTAATGTAACGCCCCAGCCCAAATCAAGAAAAAAAAAAAGTTCAGATATCTTTTTAAGAGCCACACGTGTGACCCACCTCCCCCACTCCCCTCAACCACACAATCTCACCAGTCACCTCATGTCTCACTCTCTCTTGACCGGTCACCTAAGGGCCTTGTCTCCCACTTTGCTTTCTTTCATTCACACAAAAAGCGCGCGCGCCTCCATCTCTCTCTCACCTTCACCGACCACCATTCCATTGGATAACCACCACCATCTTTTGCGACGAGATTCACCGAGGAACTTCGTAAAAATCTCTAGGCTCCTTCATCTCAAACTATTAAGGTAAAAACTCTAAATATTTTGGTGGATTTTCATATTGTTGATTTGGTGAACATATTCTGATGAAGGGCTTAGGGTTTTATTTTACTTATATAAGTGGTGGCCATTTGAGGTTTTCTATAGCTAAGATTTGGTTTTGATGCCATATTGTCTTGGTACATGTTTGTGATGCCAGTTTTGTGATGGATCTTTCAGGTGAAGAAATTCTTAGTTTCTAAAGAAATATTATGAGATTAACGAGATTTTTAGGTCAAGTTGTGATTGGCAAAAAGGGTGACCTCAAATGAGCTAATAAGATATGCCCTACATTCTAAGTTTAGGCTTGCCTAAGTGAACTGTTTTTTATTTTTTATTTTTTATGGGAGATTAAAGTTATTTAACTAGACTTAGATTAAGATTTTCAAACTTGTCATAATAAACTTGTATACCTTTTCCTTAGGTTCTAACTAATTCTTGTGGGGGCACTTGGAAGCTAGGCTTTTATGCGGTATTACAAGGTAAGTAGCTACTTAAAACATGTAATGTGTGTACATATATAATATGGGAAAATGCAAAGTTTTTTATTATTTCTCGGAGACTGGCTTTGATGTGATTTGTTTATAATGGGTATTACAAATAATTAGACAATTTAAAGAATTGGAAAGCGTCATTTGACAAGTGTGTGTGAAATCTGACTGGATAGGAATTCCTTTGAAAATTATGCAAATTCATCGGAAATGTGTTATGAAACTTGATTATATAAAGTTTCTAGCTCTTTATGACACCTTACCTCATGTCATGGCAATTGTGATTCCCCAGTGATTACTCAACCAAATACTTGGATCTTTGTGGTGTTGGTATGATGGCACTTGAGTCTGTGTCACACAGTAGCTAATAACTGGTACTTTGTGAAAGTATTGCAAAAAAATATTGTAGATGTAACACTTTTTGTTGAAAAATATAATTGTTGAGAATGAATAGAAAAAGAAAAAATAAATATTAAAAAAGAATAAATTTGATTAAAAAATAAAGATTAAAAAAGTAGATAATCAAAAAGTAAATGTCATTGTTGATTGTCCAAACCATACAAAAATTTGTCTAACCTGCTGAAGATGCTCTTATATATACATTGTCCTTTTTGATAATTTATTCCTCAAACTGCCACTTTTATAAATACTAGCCAAACACTCAGCTTTTTCAAAAAGCACTTTTAACAGTTTTTACTAAATACTCAGCTTTTTGAAACTCCACTTTTTCATTATGCACCTTTTGAAAACTTAACTTTTTCATTAGCACTTTTACAAAAAGCTGAACCAAACTCACTTTTAACCTTCGTCTCAATTTGTCTGGACTTATTCCACTTCGGATGTTGGAATACAAAAATGAAATAAACAAATAAATTGAATCCAATTCTCAATCATTGAAATTACAAATCAACCGGTCCAATTCTCAACTGATTAGTCCATGAGTGTGTCTTCCCTTCTTTGTAAGACTCTTAAAAATAGTTGATTGAAGCATCCTTATCACCAAATCTCACTCTTTCCAACAAGAAAACTAAGGTGTCACGGTGGACACGAGCATACACCTTTCTGATATCTATCTTGCAAATCACTCCTCTGGAACACCGCTTTTAATTTGGCAATCGAAGCACTCATCTGAAATAGTATTGAGTCCAATATATGCCTTCCCACACTGACAAATGCATTCTAAAACTTAGATAATAGTTTATCTAGCACCAACTTCAATTAATTTGCCAACGCCTTCACCAACAATTCATAAGCACTCCCAACCAAACTAAAGGCCTAAATCCGTAATATTTATATCAACTCCATCTAGGAATGTTGAGATGTGAAAGGCAGAACTGGATGCCTCAATAAAATTTAATGTAACGCCCCAGCCCAAATCAAGAAAAAAAAAAAGTTCAGATATCTTTTTAAGAGCCACACGTGTGACCCACCTCCCCCACTCCCCTCAACCACACAATCTCACCAGTCACCTCATGTCTCACTCTCTCTTGACCGGTCACCTAAGGGCCTTGTCTCCCACTTTGCTTTCTTTCATTCACACAAAAAGCGCGCGCGCCTCCATCTCTCTCTCACCTTCACCGACCACCATTCCATTGGATAACCACCACCATCTTTTGCGACGAGATTCACCGAGGAACTTCGTAAAAATCTCTAGGCTCCTTCATCTCAAACTATTAAGGTAAAAACTCTAAATATTTTGGTGGATTTTCATATTGTTGATTTGGTGAACATATTCTGATGAAGGGCTTAGGGTTTTATTTTACTTATATAAGTGGTGGCCATTTGAGGTTTTCTATAGCTAAGATTTGGTTTTGATGCCATATTGTCTTGGTACATGTTTGTGATGCCAGTTTTGTGATGGATCTTTCAGGTGAAGAAATTCTTAGTTTCTAAAGAAATATTATGAGATTAACGAGATTTTTAGGTCAAGTTGTGATTGGCAAAAAGGGTGACCTCAAATGAGCTAATAAGATATGCCCTACATTCTAAGTTTAGGCTTGCCTAAGTGAACTGTTTTTTATTTTTTATTTTTTATGGGAGATTAAAGTTATTTAACTAGACTTAGATTAAGATTTTCAAACTTGTCATAATAAACTTGTATACCTTTTCCTTAGGTTCTAACTAATTCTTGTGGGGGCACTTGGAAGCTAGGCTTTTATGCGGTATTACAAGGTAAGTAGCTACTTAAAACATGTAATGTGTGTACATATATAATATGGGAAAATGCAAAGTTTTTTATTATTTCTCGGAGACTGGCTTTGATGTGATTTGTTTATAATGGGTATTACAAATAATTAGACAATTTAAAGAATTGGAAAGCGTCATTTGACAAGTGTGTGTGAAATCTGACTGGATAGGAATTCCTTTGAAAATTATGCAAATTCATCGGAAATGTGTTATGAAACTTGATTATATAAAGTTTCTAGCTCTTTATGACACCTTACCTCATGTCATGGCAATTGTGATTCCCCAGTGATTACTCAACCAAATACTTGGATCTTTGTGGTGTTGGTATGATGGCACTTGAGTCTGTGTCACACAGTAGCTAATAACTGGTACTTGCAGTCTTTGTGACACGGCCAGTAGCACAACACCTGAGTCTTTGTGACACGATGGATTATATTATGGCACAGGAGTCAGTGTGACACGGTAGCCAGTGACTGGTACTTGCAGTCTTTGTGACATGGCCAATAGCGCAACACTAGAGTCTTTGTGACACAGTGGATTATATTATGGCACTTGAGTCTTTGTGACACAGTGGTTTATAGGATGGAACCTAAGTCTGTGTGACATGGTACCCAATAACTGGTAGCCTATGCTTTGTTCTTGTAGTCTTTGTGATACGGTAGCCTATAGCTTTATACTTGAGTTTGTGTGACATTTGTAACTTGGCATATTAGCCTGTGGGGATAACTACTATATGTATCTGGAATTTGGGTTATATTTTAGGGTATCTAGTGGATATCATTCTGTCTTACCATGCGAGTAATGTAATGTCACAATGTACTATTTCGATTACTTTTATGCTCCATTATTTAAAATGCAATTTATGTATTACTGAATTGAAAGTGTTTATTATTGAATTTAACTTGAAATCCATAAGTTATGATAGGCATGCCAAAGTATCCATCATCATGTATTTATCATCTCATATGCATATTAACATTGCTACTTACTGAGCTTTGTCTCACTATTGTTTAATAATGAATTTTTACAGAGTAGGCAGCAACCTTTTGAGTCAGATGTTATGGCTTGCAGTAGTTAGGCAACTACTGATGGAGGCTGAACTTTTGTGATGGAAATATTTAGACGATGTATATCATAGTGTAGGCTTGACTCATTTCTTTTGTATCTAGTAGTGGTTATGACTACATTTCCACTGATGAGACAAGTTAAATGATATGTAATTATATTTATTCAACCTCCATTCTTTTGTGGCCAATGGTCATTGTAATTATTGCATAGAGCTTTGACTTACTTTGAGAGTATCTTTATAGAATTTTTATGATATTCTTGATGTTGGTTCTTAGTATGGATTACTTGGATTGATTTGTCAAAAAGGAAATATATATATATATATATGTACCTTTAGGTTGTATTTCTCATGCTTTGGACCCTTTTGGGTTTGGGGCGTGACTAAAAGAATTCACTTAGAAATGCTAAGCATGTCTAGGAAACAACTCTTATATGAGGGAATGTCTTGCTGGACTTGGGGTTTGACAGATAGAAATCAATCTATAAGATCCCATGAGATGCGGTCAAAGAATGTATATTACTGCTTGCAGTGCATATGTATGTTGAAATTGATAGAGAAGTTATTGCAGAACATCCAAGCAGCACCTTGTTTGTTATATTTATATGCATCTCAACCGATCTTCTGGGACTAAGTGCGTCTGATAGCCAACTAGTGGTTATTGGGCAGTTTATTTCATGTGTCATAAAAAGGAATGAAACTATTGATGGATTTTTTTAGGTTACTTGTGAACTTCTTTCCCTAAAACTCTAAATACCACTGTCCAACTTTGTCAAGTGTGGTACCTGTGGTTTTTAATTTGTTGATGCACAGGATTTTATTGTTATTTGTAGATTTGCAAATACATATTGCAGTGTAGGATAATTCTCTGAATTTTATTAGAAATTTCGTTTTTTGAAGTTGCATTTAGAATCAAATAGTTGTTGATTCTCATGTATGTTCTTACCATATGCATGGAGTACCCCAAAGTTTCAGAGATGCAAATTTTCAAAGATGGAGCTGGGAGCAAATTGAGTAACAATGGCTTGATGCAAAATTTCAGAGATCATGGCGTTTCGATTTTCGACACGACAATGCGGCATGCCTACTTACGTGGTACACACAGGTATCCCTACCTCACTGATGGGTAGATTATTAATTGTGCTAAAAATTTTAATTTGTTTTTCGATTGGTAGATTATTGTTGTTTTGGCTAGTTTTTATTGTTATTATTTGGACTATTTTTGGTTTAAGTTAAGGGGTCCCAAGATTATGTTAGGGTGACTATGTTTAATTTTCTTGAGTCTAGATTCTATATCAGCCTTACATATGTTTTAAGACTATCACTTTTCGAATGTGGGTCACTTTCAAATATGAAAGACTCCCAACTGTCTGTTATGGTTGCGGCAAGATCGGCCATGACGAGAGACACTGTGCAACGCCACCAGATGACCGAACAGCTGAACGCCAATATGGTGACTGGATCCGGGCAAATGGGATTCACAGAGGGAGTCAAGGAAAGGAAAAATCTAATAAGCCAGCTAGCTTCCGTTCAAGGAATGAAAGTGAACGATCAGGATCACCGCTGGGGAAGAATGGCACGGATGATCCAACGGCTAACAGCAGTGGTGGAGATCAACGATCAAGAGTGAATCTGGGCCTGGAAAATGCTGACAGAGTTGGTGAACTCGGTGAGGATGAGTTGACAAGGAGTCAGGTGGCTGGTCAATCAATCCAGTGGGACAACACAGATGTTGGATGTTTCGAGGTAAAGATTGGTGACGTCCCACGAACCAGCTCTCCCACGGCTTTAGTTAAAGGAAAGGACAAAGTGAGAATGGATAAAAGCTCAATTGTGGGCCAACAAAAGCCCAAAGGAAGAGAAGAGCCTGAGGTAACGAGCCCAATAAAGCCCAACCTGAATGTAGAAGTAGAGAAGGTGGTGGGCTATCTTGACAGCAACAACAGTAATGAAGGCAAGCCCAAAACTAAAGCATGGAAAAGATTAGCTAGAGAAAAGGGCTCAATTAGTGATTCAGATATGGCAGACCAAAGGATTGGGCTTGGAAATAAACGTGTAAGTGGTATTGAAGCTTTAGAGACTAAGGAAAAGAGAGTGACTAAGAAGACCCGTGGTTATGCTCTCCCCTCTGATGAGCAACAAACTAAGGAAATGGCGGTTGCTGCTGGGCAGCACCGCCGAAAGCAATGATCGCCTTGTGCTGGAACTGCTGGGACTTGGGACCCCCGGTTAGTTAGTGCGCTGCGCGTATTGGTGCGGCGGTGGGATCCCATGGTGATTTTCTTAACAGAGACAAAGAAGAAAAATGCAGGTATGACTAAAGTTAGGATGAAAATTGGTTTTGAGAATGGTTTCTATGTGAAAAAGGAGGGGAGAGGTGGCGGTTTGGCAATGCTCTGGAGAAGAGAGGTGAATCTTGAGATTAAGAGTTATTCAATGCATCATATCGATGTTGTGATAACAGGGGAAGGTAATGGATTCCAATGGAGAATAACAGGTTTTTATGGGCATCCTGAAACCCATCGTCGAAAGGAATCATGGGACTTTCTTGATGCGTTAACCGCAGTTCAAACTGCCTTGGTTGTGTTTTGGAGATTTTAACGAGATTCTCTTCGTCGAAGGAAAAAATGGGAGGTGCCCCAAGGTCTCAAAACCAATGGACAGCTTTCGTGGAGTAGTTAATAGATGTGGATTTAAAGACATGGGATATTGCGGAGTAATTTCA
>NW_027069647.1:381725-394146 GCF_002906115.3 Quercus suber | reverse complement strand
AGGTTCAAGAATAAGCCAGTATTTATTTATTTTTTTTTTCTTGATATATATATATATATATATATCATTTCTTGATATGATAGTATTTTAAATTTATAACATCCACTTTATGATGATTTTTCTTTATCATATGGTCAATATATCAATTACAAAAATTAAACTCTAAATCTCTTATTTGATAACATTAGACTTTATCAATTAAGTTAACTAGATAATGGGAAGGTTTAAGAATAACTATTCTCTTCACCGGTCATTATATTCAACGAAGTGTGCTCTTTTGTGTGCCTAAACAAGGCAAAAATTATACCATAATCTTAGTGTTAGGGTTTTAGGTCTTGGTTATTACAAACTTAATCAACTTTAACTAAATAATTAATTATTTATGCTCTTGATTAAATTGATTAACAGTCATATCACACAAGTACAAATCACATAGACAAAATAAAATGACAAGGAAAACCATTGAAACTGTCTATTTAACAATTAAAAATTTGAGGAAGATTTAACTTAAATAATCCTCAAGGCAAAATATCCATTAATAGAATTGAAATTTGTACAGTGGACTTAACCCTAAATCTACTACTACCTCATATGGTACAAAACACTATCCTCCTGTGTCTTCAAAAACGTGTTCTAGGGTTTGTATATATATGTACTTAAGATCTATCAAAACCCTAAATTAAACGGTTGAGAAAAGAAGCTGAAATTCCAATCAATACAAATTCTGATTGGCCGAGATGTGCATTTCGACCGGTCGAGATTAGTGACTTTTGACTTGTGAAGCCTGCAATTGAAATGCAATATTCCAACACTCTATTTTCTTCATTCTTGAGTTTTCACTTGTTCTGAACTTGATTTATCTTGTTTCAAGGATTAATTCAACAGTGTTCAATTAGACAAATAAAGTTCTAAATGGTTACTAGACATGGCAAAACGGGTCAGAATTTTCTGACCCGACCCGACCCGACCCGAAAAATACTCGACCCGAACCCCTTTTTTTGACTTGAAGCAAAAACGGGTTGACTCGTGACCCGACCTGTGTTTTTTGCGGGTCAACCCGACCCGACCCGAACCTGAACCATTTAATTTTTTTTTTTTTGGGTAAAAAAATAGTAAAACTAAGACAATATTGGTTTAATTGTTTATTGTGAACTTTAAGGAAACATATAGGCTCTACACGTAGGACAAAGACGACATTCTATAGTATCAACTTCAAAGATTCTCTTTTTCTTTTTCTTTTTTTCTTTTTTTAAAAGGAAAAAAAAAAGGTTGAACTTGGTGTTCAATGTTCTTTGAAAGCGGTGCATATTGACTCATAAAGAGCTTGACATAATACATTAATAATACAATATTTATTATCAACAGCATCCCTTAATATATTTCGTCTCTAATGGCATGTTTGGATGTTTAAAAAAGGAGGGGGAGTAGAGTAGAGGGAGAGAGAGTAATGCAATTACCTTGTTTGGAAGTTTTTTAAAGAATGAGGGGGAGGGGTTTGGGGGAGTTTGGAGGGGTTTTGACTCTCTCTAGCCCCCCCAATTTTAATTCCCCCAAATTGGAGAGATTTGGAGGGGGAGTAGAGTACATAAACTATTGACCAAATAAATTACCTAATTTACCCTTATTATATTAACAAAATTACACAAGGGGAAGGACTAATTACTCCCTTCCCCCTTACTAATTTTAAAAACATCCAAATAAGGTGGAGGTGAATCATTCTCCTCTACTCTCCTCCCCACTACTCCTCTTCCCTCTACTCCCCTCTACTCTCCTCCCTCTCTAAACTTACAAACAAGCCATAAAAGTGCTCTCATGCTCTAGGTGCGTGGTAGCAAGTTGGAGTCTTGCAATTTCTTGCAAGAAGTGGAGTGCCCTCCCTTGTGTGAGGCAGTGGTAGCGTTTGTAGTCAAAGGGTCCACTGTGTGGGTTTTCCTAAAAGTCCCTCACAGGTAAACGGTTAACGAGCTTGCCTTCCATGGCAAAGGAGTTAGAGGAGCTGTGGAAGAAACTAACTTTTACGGAGGAAGAAGACAAGGGAATAGAGCTGGATAGCAGAAGCACAAGTGCTGCAAGGAAGGTAGGGAAGTGTTGTGTTGTGATGAGAGTCCTATCTCAAAGGAGCATTAATGTGGATGCGTTGAGAAAGAATTTAAGAATGTTGTGGAAAACTAATAAAGGTGTTCAGATTTCTCAAATAGAGGAAGAAATGTTCTTGGTGGAGTTCGGAGATGAAAAGGACAAGAAGAAAGTGCTGGATATGTGCCCTTGGAATTATGAGAAGCAACTAATTCTCATTCAAGAATACGTAGGGGAGCTAACACTAAAGGAGATTGAAGTCAAATGGGCTCCTTTCTAGGTTCAGATCTACAACTTACCCTTGAACAACAGGACAAAAGAGACAAGATGGGCTATTGGGTCGTGTTTAGGGACGGTGCTAGATGTGGATGTTATAGAAGTCAGAGTGCAATGGGGTAAGTGTCTCCGAGTTAGAGTGAGAATTGATGTAACCAAGAGATTGGTGTGAGGGAAGAAAATCTCAACAGAAGGAGGTGAGCCAAAATGGGCAAACTTCAAATATGAGAGATCACCCAATTTTTGTTACAGGTGTGGGCTTCTTAATCATTCCCTAAAAGAGTGCAGTGAAGGGTAGAAGCAAGGTGGTATAGAAGGTGCAAGCCAGCTCCAGTATGGAGCGTGGCTAAGAGGGGAGCCTATGCGAAAGGGAGGGAGGGAAGTATAAGCACAGGGAGTAAGAAGAGACACAGGGGAACGGATTGGGATAGCTGAGGGAAGGCTGTCAGTCTCGCCGGAATAGCGATACACGACAAAGGAACAAATGGAGGGAGGAAATAGTCACGTGATTGACATGACAAACAAGGCAGTCAGCTATCCAATCCGAGACGTGGGGGCAGTAACCACTCCCAAGCTAGTGTCAGAAATGTTACCTGAGGAGGGTAAGGTCATAGAGATGGAAGGAAAGATAGAGGAGAAGGTAACTGATTTGGGGAGATTCGATGAGGAAAAGTCAGTTGTCAAACCCAGTTTGGTGGAAGGAATGCAGTGGGAGACAGCTTCGTGTCAGGTGCCTAAGCTAATTCTTGATGGAAGTTTGGCGCCACAGTTTGACTTAAAAGTGAAGGAAGTTGGGCCAAGTTTAGAAAACACAGCCTTAGGCCCATTAGCGTTAAGTTTCGATGACAAAAAAGGTTGGATAGCTAAAACTTTGGGCCTAACAATTAAGCATTGGAAGGGGTTGGCAAGGGAAAATAATAAGCAAACATCTCAAGTTAGTGAAAGCCCAACCAAAGGCAAGAGGGACGGTCCAATTCCACTTCAAGAGCTTGACCCAAACTCAGGAAATTTAAAACGCAGGAAAGGAAGTAAGGAAGAAAGTCACAATCTAAATGGTGAAAATGAAAAGGTTGGTGGTGTGGCGGTGGCTGCTGTGTAGCATCGCCAAGCTAAATGAGTTTGTTAGCCTGGAATTGCCGAGGAATGGGTTTGTCCTTGGCAGTTTGGACTCTCCTCGATGAGGTGCATGCGAAAGATCCTCTTCTGGTTTTTATATCAGAGACGAAAGCTGAAAGAAATCGGATTAAGGGTATTCAAAATAAATTGGAGTATTCTCAGGGAATTACAGTTCCAAGCGATGGGCGAAGTGGGGGTTTAGCGTTGTTGTGGAGAGAAGGTATTGATGTGCGATTCAAGAGTTGTTCTAATTCGCACATTGATGTAGAGATTCACGATGGTTTCGCTTCATCCTTGCGGTGTGCAATTGGGTTTTATGGGCAACCCAATGCTGCTAAAAGGTATATTTCTTGGGAATTGATGGAGGTCTTGAAGATACAGAGTTCATTACTGTGGGTTGTGCTCGAGGATTTCAATGAAATCTCCCACTCCGACGAAAAGTTAGGGGGTCTAGAGAGAGATGCTAGACAAATGAAGGATTTTAGGGAGTGCCTAAGTCGATGTGGACTATTTGATTTGGGCTATGTAGGGCAAAGGTACACGTGGTGCAACGTAAAGGCAGGGGAGCAACGAACTAAACTTAGATTGGATCGGATAGTGGCAAGTAAGAGTTGGATTGATAATTTCCCGAATGCGAGTGTTCATCATGTTTCCATGTCAATTTCTGACCACTGTTTGCTTTTGCTATTCCTTTACCGAAGACTACCACGCAAGCCAGCCAAGAAGAGGTTTCTCTTTAAGGCCATGTGGATAAGGGAGGCAGGATGTAGAGAGGTTATTGAGGAAGTGTGGGATCCATTGGGGAGAGTCACTGGGTCTACAATTATGGATCGACTAAAGAGTTGCCAAGAGCAGCTGTGGAGGTGGAATTAGAGGGTGTTTGGGAATGTTAACAACATCTTGAAGCAGAAAAAAAAAAAAAAAATCAGCTTCAACAACTAGAGTAATGGATGGGATGATTGATAAAGCGAGGGAAATTCAGGGGCTAAAAAAGTAAATCAATGAAATTCAAATTCGGGAAGAGATTATGTGGAAACAGAGGTCGAGGGCATTATGACTTAAGTGGGGAGATCAAAATACGAAGTTTTTCCATGCCACAGCTAGCCAACAGAGAAGGTATTGAAAACATAATCTTAGAATATTTTACGAAGATCTTCAGGTTAGATTATCCCTCAAATTTTGAAGCTAGTCTGTGAGCAATATCCAAGCAGGTCACCCAAGAAATGAATGAGGAGCTGGTGGCAGAGTTCAAGGCAGATGAGGTACGGCAAGCTCTACAACAGATGCACCCTACAAAAGCCCTAGGCCCTGACGGTATGTCTCCAATCTTTTACCAACAATATTGGGATATAGTTGGACCTAATGTGGTTAACTATGTTTTAGAAGTTTTAAATTCTAGTATGTTGCCCTGTACCCTCAATGAAACATTTATATGTCTTATCCCAAAGGTAGCATCACCACAGAAAATTACAGAGTTCAGACTGATAAGCTTATGCAATGTAGTGTATAAAATTATCTGTAAAGAGCTTGTAAATAGGTTGAAAAAAATTCTAAAGGAGGTAATTGATGAATCCTAAAGTGCATTCATACCGGGGAGGTCAATAACAGACAATGTGCTAGTTGCTTTTGAGACAATGCGCTGCATTGACCAGAAAAGGAAGGGAAATGAAGCTCTTATGACTGTGAAGGTTGATATGAGTAAGGCATACGATCGAGTTGAATGGTCCTACTTGGAAGCTATAATGAGGAAAATGGGGTTTCATGAGAAGTGGATTGCTCTAATGATTATGTGTGTTAGCACGGTTTCCTACTCGATCCTGATAACTAGGGAGCCAAAAGGGAAGATAGTTCCTTCGAGAGGCCTACGGCAAGGGGACCCAATCTCCCCATATTTATTCCTCTTATGCTCGGAAGGGTTGTCGGCTATGTTGAAGAAGGAAGAGCGTGAAGGACATATTAAAGGAGTGGCAGTAAGTAGAGGAGCTCCAAGGGTCTCACACTTTCTATTTGCTGATGATAGTATCATTTTTTGTAGGGCATCAGTAGTGGAGTGTGAAAGGGTATTGAAGGTGTTGGAGGATTACGAACGAGATTCAGGTCAGAAAATCAATAAGAACCTAATTAATTCACTTGACTAATTAATTGGTTAATTTACCAAAGCGGGTCAATACATTCTTGGCCTATCGGCTTGGATTGACAAAGGTTCTAACAATGAGTGGAGGATCACAAGTTTTTAAGGAGAACTAGATACCTCAAGAAGAATTAAGGCATGGGATAGTCTCAGAAATTTTGAATCACCACCCAAATGTACCATGGCTATGTCCAGGAGATTTTAATGAGCTAACTTGACAAGATGAGAAGTTAGGGGGAGCAACCTAAAACCATAGACAAATGCAACTTTTCAGGGATATGCTAGACGAGGGTGGTTTCATGGACCTTGGGCTTGTAGGCAACCGTTTCACTTAGAGCAAACACTTTGCAGATGGACACTCTATTTAGGAAAGAATCGAGGTTTGGCAAATGATACCTAGTTCCTAAAATTCCTAGGTACAATTGTTCATCACCTCCAAAGCGCCTCATCGGACCATTGCCCATTTACTAATCAATTTGTCAGGATTTGAGGAGATGTGGTTATCGGATGAGCGTTGCCCTGAAATGATGGAAGCTACATGGTCCTCACACTCCAATGGAAGTAATTATGGTGATATCCTAAAAGGGGTGGCTAATTGTGGAAGGGATTTAGATTGGTGGAATCACAACAACTTTGGCAATGTAAAGGAAGAATTAGAAAAAGAGAGAGCACTACTAATCAAGGCTGAAATTGAAACTCTAGCAAGTGGGCAGAATAATAGGGTAAGAGTCCTAAAGGAAGAAATCAATATTCTTTTGGATAGGGAAGCCCGATTGTGGAGTCAAAGCTCTCGTATTCTTTGGTTTAAAAATGGAGATAACAACACAAATTTCTTCCATTGCCGAGCCTCTCAGAGACATAGGAAAAATCATATCAGGGGAATTTTGGATGAATCCAATACTTCGAGGGTATAATCAAAGGAGATAGCATCAGTCTTGGTTAATTTCTACAAAGACCTCTTCACTACCTTAAACCCAAACCCACAATGGGCACCTCTAGACCACATCCCTATGGTGATCACTGAAGAAATGAATTTAACACTTACTAGTACTTTTTGAGAAGCAGAAGCAAAAGAAGCCCTAAAGAAATTGTACATCTCAAAGCTCTAGGTCTTGATGGGATGCCCCCGTTGTTCTATTAACATTTTTGGGGTGTGGTAGACACTGATGTAACAAGCTCAGTATTATCTTGGCTTAACTTAGGTACCATCCCTCATCCATTAAACCACACTTTTATCACCCTCATCCCCAAAACTGAAAACCCTGAATCTGTTAGTGAGTATCAACCTATTAGTTTGTGCAATGTGCTATATAAAATTTTCTCCAAAGTTTTAACCAGTAGACTTAAGAAAATTTAGCCCTCTATCATAACTGAACACCAATTAGCCTTTGCCAAAAACATACTGATAATGGACAATATACTTGTTGCATTTGAGTCACTTCATTGCATTGAAAATTTGGGTATAGGGAATACAGACTACATGGCTATCAAGCTTGACATGAGCAACATTTATGATTGAATGGAATGGGTATACTTAGAAAATATTATGAGAAAAAGGGGATTCAATGAGAAATGGATTGGACTGATCATGGTGTGCATCAAAATGGTGACATATTCCATTCTTGTTAACGGTGAGCCTCATGGACTCATCCACCCTACCAAAGGCATCTGTCAAGAAGATTGTATCCCTTTCACTTCCTGCCATGCACAGAAGGATTACATGGACTAATTCAACAAGTTGCAAGAGTGGGGGATATTAAGGGTTTCCCTATTTGTCAAAGAGGTCCTAAACTAACCCATTTATTGTTTGCAGATGATATTCTCCTATTTTGCAAGGCAACTATGGAAGAGTGCAAGAAAATTATTAAGATTCTAGAGAGCTATGAGATGGGCTTAGGTCAAAGGTAAACAAAAGTAAAACTGCCATCTTTGTTAGCAAGTCTACCCCAAAGTGGACAAAACAGGAGATAAAGGATACTTTTGGTTTACAAGAGATCATACAGTATGGAAAAGGTGTGGAGAAAGCTATAGGGATGGGAAGGGAAGCTATTATCCCAAGCCGGCTGTGAAGTTTTGATCAAGGCACTAATACAAGCAATTCCAACATATGCAATAGGTGCTTTAAACTTCTATTGGGTTTTGTAGACATTGCATTTTGTACTATTATGACTCAGGCCCTTGTTCCCTAATGATGTTGAAATTTTAAGGCCTAATGTTGGTTTGGGGCCTAATCAAATTACAAATTTACTTGGGAGATGTTAAATGGAAAATATAACTTTTTAATGAGCTAAAAATCTATTTTTGAAAAATAAAGCCGAAAGAAACCCTAAGCCTGCGTACGCAAGCATGAACTTGCAAACGTGGACATGAAGCGATTGTAGAGCCTGAGCGCGCAAGTAGGGTTTCAAAAGCACTAGAAAGGCAAGTTTTATACATTAATGACCAATTCACTATTATCACAACAAGCGGTTACAAGTAAATGATTCTCAGTACCTCATACTAACCTACAGTTGAATCATTACCCCAATACTCAATTGGACTTATTCTATAGTGACAATCTCTCCTTTCAATACAGGGCTCCTAGTACGTGACTAACCAATTCGATGCATGGATCATAGTACACAGCTTACTTACTAACTTGAGAAAGATGTAGGCTGCAAAGTTCTTTAGTTCATCAACATGATAAAGATCATGAAACTCATTGGTTACAAAATCCTACGGTGTACAAACACAACAACTTCTTGAAGAGAAAGATGAACTAGGGCATATGTCTCTGGTTCACAATACGCTTGAGAAAAACTTTTGCATTAAGTTGCATTAGCTGTGATGTTCTTTAAAACAATCTTTATATATGTTTAAGGTTGTGAGAAAAGTAAGCCTAAAAATATATTCACAGATTGGAGTGAAATCAGTTCCGAAAAACTGAATTTCATAAATCTCGATAGATACCCTATCTATCAAGAAGCTGTCGAGCATTAGGCTAAAACAGCTTTTTAAACCTCGATAAATACTAGCTATCGAGCTTTAAAATCGAACACTTCTCCACTTGATTCTTGGACAAACTTCCATGGCTTTAACACTTGAACCTGAAATCTTATTCCTTGAAGTATTAAACACATCTTAAATCTACCAAATTACAAGTAAAATGCGTTTTGTCAAAAGGTTAGCCAATTCTATATTGACATATGTTCCTAATAATGATTCAAATATGTCCTAACACATGGAACGTTTTAAAAATATACAAAAATCCCACAGGAAAACACTAATATTCACTAGAAATAGTGAATCAAAGAGGGAGTTTTTCACAAAACATCCTTAAGTCAATTTTATTTAATTAGGGTCACTTTGGTCTTGATCTTTGAATTTTAATATTACTAATCACATTTTTATTGATTTGTGATAGATTTGACTGAGGGGAATAGCAAAAAATTAAGCTTAAAGAGCTTTTTTTTTTTTTTTTTTTTTTTTTTTTTTTTTTTGAGGTATCTAATCTAAACTTTTATTTTCATTTTCTTTTCTTTTTTGCATTAATCTTGCTGTTTGCTTTAATTTATTTGTTATAATATGCTTTAATATATTTATATAGCTTAGGTTTACAGAATTGTATATTTTAAAAGCATGTTAACTTGCTAGAGTTCTTGGTTTGAAGTTCTATTGTATTTGCTGTGTTTTTAGGGTTCCTGGGTAGAAACCCATGTGCGCATGATCAAGGCTACGTACGCAAGCTTGATTATGCGCACGTAGGGTTGTTCATGCGTACGCATGAATTAGCTCAGAAACCCTAATTTTTGTTTTCTTCTGTTTTGCTTCCACTTTCACATGTATACTTCTACTTAGGTTCTTTTCCATATTTTTGTACCTTTAAAGCTTCTGTTTCACATGATTTAATTAGATGTTTGTTTTCACATGTTAAAATTAGGGTTTTTTTTTTTTTTTTTTTTTTTTTTTTTTGTATTGTCTTTATTTCAATACCATGATCGCTCACTCAGATGTTTATGCATTCACATTGGCATGCATCTTTGATATGATTTTTGTTCAACAAATGCTTTTTGAATATGCTTGTTTGTTGAGTTGTGCTTTATCACATGTTTGCTTGGATCTCTTGATACCCACGTTGCTGCCCTAGATGATGTAATATGATATGATGCCATGATTAGATGTATGCTAGGGTTTGTGATGTGATGAAGCCTGATTAGACTTGTGGTGTGATGAATGCTTTGATACCATGACATGTATGCTAGATGAATGATAGGACATGCCATGATTAGATGTATGATAGGTCTTGTTTGATTTCCATGATAGATGTATGGTTAGGGATGATTGATGCCATGTTGATTGTTAGATGTATGTTAGTGTGTGTGTGAGTTAGATACAAGTATCGAGTATTCCTTTAATAGGGTTAAGAAATAAATTGCAATGATGGGAAGCCAACCTTAGGGTTGGGCGGTTTTGGGTGCCTTATACCTTCCCAAGGTGTACCTTAATTCTAATCCCATATCTCTAGTAGTAAGATCAAAAGGTCCTTTCTCAAGAGGACGCTATATATATGGTTCCTAGGTCATTGCAAAAACTAGGTGGCGACTCTAAAACCTGTTGTGTCCACAGGTTTATGCCACAATATTAAAACAATGATAAAAAATTTTTTGGTGGAGTCAAATGGGGGGATAGAAGGAAGATCCACTAGTTAAAATGAGATGAACCGACAAAATCCAAAGCGGATAGTGGTTTAGGGTTTAAGGACCTGGTCATGTTCAATGACTCTTTATTGGCAAAACATACTTGGCAGCTCCTGCAAAATCTAGATTCATTGTTTTATAAAGTCTTCAATGCCAGTTTCTTCTCAAATTGCTCCATAATGGAAGCAAAAAATTCAAGGTCAGGATCCTATGCTTGGGCTAGCATTTTCCATGGGAGGGATGTCTTGCTTAGGGGATGTAGATGGAGGATCGGCAGTGGGAAGTCAGTGAGTATTTGGCAAGATTCGTGGTTGCAAAGGAAGAACTCACCATAGGTACTATCTCCTATCATCGACACTATATCGAGTGCTAAAGTTGAAATTCTAATAAATGAACAAGGAAAGCAATGGAACCATGGTCTCATTGATGGCATGTTTGTTTTTGAGGAGGCTGAATTGATCAATAAATTGCCGTTGCCATAACATGAGGCGGAGGATAGCTAGTTTTGGCCTTTTCACTGGGAATGGGTCATACACAAGTAGGTTAGGATACTGCTTCTTAAAATTCAAGGAAAAAGATGTGGAGAATAAAGAACATCTGGGGAAGGAAAGTGCTTTATGGCATGGTGTTTGGTCCTTACAGGTACTAAATAAAATTAAAAATCTGATATGGAGGGTCTGCCGTAATTCACTACCTACCAAAGATAATTTGTTGCATTGAACCATCATTGAATATGATGAAAAGGTGCTACTGCAGAATAATTAATACAACAAATAAAGATACATTGGCAAGACAACTGATGCAGCAAATATGATTAAAAAAAAAAAAGTGCTACAGTAGAACAGATGTAAATATTCGTAACAAAGGTAAAATATCGAATCTTCTAGCAATAAGTGAACCAAAAAAAAACTTGAACCCCAACTTGAACAACCTTGTTATAGGCTTTTACCATTAAATACTACAACAAAATGTACTTTTAGTGATGAAAATTAGTGAGGAAATATTTTTTGTCACTAAAAATACAGCTTTAGTGACGAAATATGAATTTCATCACTAATAATGAAAAAAATTATTACATTTAGCGATGAAAAATAAATTTCGTCGCTATTGTAATCTGAAAAATAAGCGCCATGGATGGAAACTTTGGCGCCAACTTAATTAATCTATAGTGATGAAATATTTCGTCGCTAAAAGTTGAAATTTTTAGTGACGAAATATTTCATCATTGTAGGTATTGCTGTGGATAGTTTTAGTGATGAAAATACTTTCGTCGCTATAAGTAAGTATTAGTGACGAAAAATAATCGTCACTAAAAAAATAAAGGTTTTGCACTTATATGTTTTTAGCGACAAAATAACATTTCGTCACTAAAAATACGCTTTAGTGACGAAATATTAATTTCGTCTCTAAAAACAATAATAGATTTGTTAGTGACGAAATCATATTTCGTCACTAAATGTATGCTTTAGTGACGAAATATGAATTTCGTCACTAAACCATAAGTATGAGTACGTTATCACTAACACCTTTAGTGACGAAATATGAAGTTCGTCGCTAAAGGTGTTAGTGATAACACTTATATCAGTTATATACTTCAGCCCCTTTTTATTTATTTTTTTTTTTTTCACTTCCCCTTTCTGGTATTTCCCTCACATACCCACAACAAAACACATATACCTTCACTTCCGATTCAGCAACACATACCGGCGACGCGAAGGCGACGCACCAAGCGTTGCGCTCAGCGTCACTTCAGCGGCCCATCGGCGACGTGAAGGTGACGATCCAAGCGTCACGCTCAGCGTCGCTTTAGTGGCCCACCGGCGACGCGAAGGCGACGATCCAAGCGTCGCGCTCAGCATCGCTTCAGCGGCCCACCGGCGACGCGAAGGTGACGCACTGGCAACGATCCAAGCGACGCACTCGCGATGATCCAAGCGTCGCTTCAGCGGCGCACCGGCGATGCACCCAGTGACGCTTCGGCTCCCACCTAGCGACGGTTCGGCTTCCAAGCGCCGGTTCGGCTTCCCTTCGATGACCCTTCGCTACCATTCACCGATTCAGGTCTTCCTTTTTTTTTTTTTTTTTTTTTTTTGTTTTTTTTTCTTTTTTTTTTTTTTTTTTTTTTTTTTTTTTTTTGTACTGAGTC